>NC_079200.1:29735489-30033007 GCF_029499605.1 Hyla sarda
TAGCGCACACACAACCGGGGAGGGGAAGGAGGAGGAGGATGCACAATAAGATGGCGGCGACTGCAGGGGAGGAGGAGGGAGAGCGGTCACCCTGCACCTACTGCTCCGGAGACACCACATACACTACACTAAACTATACTATACTGAGTGTACACTACATTACACTATACTGAGGTGTACACTACACTAAACTATACTATACTGAGTGTACACTACATTACACTATACTGAGTGTACACTATACTATACTGAGTGTACACTACACATATACAGACACCACACTATACTGAGTGTACACTATACTATACTATACTGAGTGTACACTACATTACACTATACTGAGTGTACACTACACTAAACTATACTATACTGAGTGTACACTACACTATACAATACTGATTGTACACTACACTACACTATACTGAGTGTACACTACATTACACTATACTGAGTGTACACTACATTACACTATACTGAGTGTACACTATACTATACTGAGTGTACACTACACATATACAGGACACCACACTGTACTGAGTGTACACTACACTAAAACTATACTATACTGAGTGTACACTACATTACACTATACTGAGTGTACACTATACTATACAATACTGAGTGTACACTACACATATACAGACACCACACTGTACTGAGTGTACACTACACTAAACTATACTATACTGAGTGTACACTACATTACACTATACTGAGTGTACACTACACTAAACTATACTATACTGAGTGTACACTATACAATACAATACTGAGTGTACACTACACTATACAAATACTGAGTGTACACTACACTATACAATACTGAGTGTACACTACACTATACAATACTGAGTGTACACTACACTATACTATACTGAGTGTACACTACACATATACAGACACCACACTGTACTGAGTGTACACTACACATATACAGACACCACACTGTACTGAGTGTACACTACACATATACAGACACCACACTATACTGAGTGTACACTACAACATATACAGACACCACACTATACTGAGTGTACACTACACATATACAGACACCACACTACTGAATGTACACTACACATATACAGACACCACACTGTACTGAGTGTACACTACACATATACACACACCACACTATACTGAGTGTACACTACACATATACACACACCACACTATACTGAGTGTACACTACACATATACAAACACCACACTACTGAATGTACACTACACATATACAGACACCACACTATACTGAGTGTACACTACACATATACACACACCACACTGTACTGAATGTACACTACACATATACAGACACCACACTATACTGAGTGTACACTACACATATACACACACCACACTATACTGAGTGTACACTACACATATACACACACCACACTATACTGAGTGTACACTACACATATACACACACCACACTATACTGAGTGTACACTACACATATACAGACACCACACTGTACTGAGTGTACACTACACATATGCAGACACCACACTGTACTGAGTGTACACTACACATATGCAGACACCACACTGTACTGAGTGTACACTACACATATACAGACACCACACTGTACTGAGTGTACACTATACTGAGTGTACACTAACACTACACATATACAGACACCACACTGTACTGAGTGTACACTACACATATACAGACACCACACTATACTGAGTGTACACTATACATATACAGACACCACACTATACTGAGTGTACCACTACACTATACTGAGTGTAACACTACACCTATACAGACACCACACTGTACTCTACACTATACTGATTGTACACTAACACTACACATATACAGACACCACACTGTTACTGAGTGTACACTACACATATACAGACACCACACTATACTGAGTGTACACTACACATATACAGACACCACACTGTACTGAGTGTACACTACACATATACAGACACTATACTGAGTGTACACTACACATATACAGACACCACACTGTACTGAATGTACACTACACATATACAGACACCACGCTATACTTAGTGTACACTACACTATACTGAGTGTACACTACACATATACAAACACCACACTACTGAGTGTACACTACACATATACAGACACCACACTATACTGAGTGTACACTGCACATATACAGACACCACAACTGTACTGAGTGTACACTACACATATACAGGACACCCACACTGTACTGAGTGTACACTACACATATACAGACACCACACTGTACTGAATGTACACTACACATATACAGACACCACACTGTACTGAGTGTACACTACACATATACAGACACCACACTGTACTGAGTGTACAATACACATATACAGACAACACACTATACTGAGTGTACACTACACTATACTGAGTGTACACTACACATATACAGACACCACACTACTGAGTGTACACTACACATATACAGACACCACACTACTGAGTGCACACTACACTATACTGAGTGTACACTACACATATACAGACACCACACTACTGAGTGTACACTACACATATACAGACACCACACTTACTGAGTGTACAACTACACATATACAGACACCACACTGTACTGAGTGTACACTACACATATACAGATTGTACACTACACATATACAGACACCACACTATACTGAGTGTACACTACACATATACAGACACCACACTGTACTGAGTGTATACTACACATATACAGACACCACACTATACTGAGTGTACACTACACATATACAGACACCACACTGTACTGAGTGTACAATACACATATACAGACACCACACTATACTGAGTGTACACTACACATATACCACACTGTACTGAGTGTACACTACACATATACAGACACCACACTGTACTGAGTGTACACTACACATATACAGACACCACACTATACTGAGTGTACACTACACATATACAGACACCACACTGTACTGAGTGTACACTACACATATACAGACACCACACTGTACTGAGTGTACACTACACATATACAGACACTATACTGAGTGTACACTACACATATACAGACACCACACTATACTGAGTGTAACACTACACATATACAGACACCACACTGTACTGAGTGTACACTACACATATACAGACACTATACTGAGTGTACACTACACATATACAAACACCACACTACTGAATGTACACTACACATATACAGACACCACACTATACTGAGTGTACACTACACATATACACACACCACACTGTACTGAATGTACACTACACATATACAGACACCACACTATACTGAGTGTACACTACACATATACACACACCACACTATACTGAGTGTACACTACACATATACAGACACCACACTGTACTGAGTGTACACTACACATAT
Source organism: Hyla sarda (assembly GCF_029499605.1). Classification (NCBI taxonomy): domain Eukaryota; kingdom Metazoa; phylum Chordata; class Amphibia; order Anura; family Hylidae; genus Hyla; species Hyla sarda. The sequence goes on from NC_079200.1 coordinate 29,738,860, forward strand.
ACAGACACTATACTGAGTACACTACACATATGCAGACACCACACTATACTGAGTGTACACTACACATATACAGACACCACACTGTACTGAGTGTACACTACACATATACAGACACTATACTGAGTGTACACTACACATATACAGACACCACACTATACTGAGTGTACACTACACATATACAGACACCACACTGTACTGAATGTACACTACACATATACAGACACCACGCTATACTGAGTGTACACTACACTATACTGAGTGTACACTACACATATACAAACACCACACTACTGAGTGTACACTACACATATACAGACACCACACTATACTGAGTGTACACTGCACATATACAGACACCACACTGTACTGAGTGTACACTACACATATACAGACACCACACTGTACTGAGTGTACACTACACATATACAGACACCACACTATACTGAGTGTACACTACACATATACAGACACCACACTGTACTGAGTGTACACTACACATATACAGACACCACACTGTACTGAGTGTACACTACACATATACAGACACCACACTGTACTGAGTGTACACTACACATATACAGACACCACACTGTACTGAATGTACACTACACATATACAGACACCACACTGTACTGAGTGTACACTACACATATACAGACACCACACTGTACTGAGTGTACACTACACATATACAGACACCACACTGTACTGAGTGTACACTACACATATACAGACACCACACTGTACTGAGTGTACACTACACATATACAGACACCACACTTTACTGAATGTACACTACACATATACAGACACCACACTGTACTGAGTGTACACTACACATATACAGACACCACACTGTACTGAATGTACACTACACATATACAGACACCACACTGTACTGAGTGTACACTACACATATACAGACACCACACTGTACTGAGTGTACACTACACATATACAGACACCACACTGTACTGAGTGTACAATACACATATACAGACACCACACTATACTGAGTGTACACTACACTATACTGAGTGTACACTACACATATACAGACACCACACTGTACTGAGTGTACACTACACATATACAGACACTATACTGAGTGTACACTACACATATACAGACACCACACTGTACTGAATGTACACTACACATATACAGACACCACGCTATACTGAGTGTACACTACACTATACTGAGTGTACACTACACATACAGACACCACACTGTACTGAGTGTACAATACACATATACAGACACCACACTATACTGAGTGTACACTACACATATACAGACACCACACTACTGAGTGTACACTACACATATACAGACACCACACTACTGAGTGTACACTACACATATACAGACACCACACTATACTGAGTGTACACTACACATATACAGATTGTACACTACACATATACAGACACCACACTATACTGAGTGTACACTACACATATACAGACACCACACTGTACTGAGTGTATACTACACATATACAGACACCACACTATACTGAGTGTACACTACACATATACAGACACCACACTGTACTGAGTGTACAATACACATATACAGACACCACACTATACTGAGTGTACACTACACATATACCACACTGTACTGAATGTACACTACACATATACAGACACCACACTGTACTGAGTGTACACTACACATATACAGACACCACACTATACTGAGTGTACACTACACATATACAGACACCACACTGTACTGAGTGTACACTACACATATACAGACACCACACTGTACTGAGTGTACACTACACATATACAGACAAAACACTATACTGAGTACACTACACATATGCAGGCACCACACTATACTGAGTGTACACTACACATATACAGACACCACACTATACTGAGTATACACTACACATATACAGACACCACACTATACTGAGTGTACACTACACATATACAGATACCACACTGTACTGAGTGCACACTACACTATACTGAATTACACTACACATATACGGACACCACGCTATACTGAGTGTACACAACACATATACAGACACCACACAGTACTGAGTGTACACTACACATATACAGGCACCACACTATACTGAGTGTACACTACACATATACAGGCACCACACTATACTGAGTGTACACTACACATATACAGGCACCACACTATACTGTGTGTACACTACATATATACAGACACCACACTGTACTGAGTGTACACTACACATATACACACACCACACTATACTGAGTGTACACTACACATAAGACACCACACTGTGCTGAGTGTACACTACACATATACAAACACCACACTACTGAATGTACACTACACATATACAGACACCACATTATACTGAGTGTACACTACACATATACAGACACCACACTATACTGAGTGTACACTACACATATACAGGCACCACACTATACTGAGTGTACACTACACATATACAGACACCACACTCTACTGAGTGTACACTACACATATACAGACACCACACTATACTGAGTGTACACTACACATATACAGGCACCACACTATACTGAGTGTACACTACACATATACAGACACCACACTGTACTGAATGTACACTACACATATACAGACACCACACTGTACTGAGTGTACACTACACATATACAGACACCACACTGTACTGAGTGTACAATACACATATACAGACAACACACTATACTGAGTGTACACTACACTATACTGAGTGTACACTACACATATACAGACACCACACTACTGAGTGTACACTACACATATACAGACACCACACTACTGAGTGCACACTACACTATACTGAGTGTACACTACACATATACAGACACCACACTACTGAGTGTACACTACACATATACAGACACCACACTACTGAGTGTACACTACACATATACAGACACCACACTGTACTGAGTGTACACTACACATATACAGATTGTACACTACACATATACAGACACCACACTATACTGAGTGTACACTACACATATACAGACACCACACTGTACTGAGTGTATACTACACATATACAGACACCACACTATACTGAGTGTACACTACACATATACAGACACCACACTGTACTGAGTGTACAATACACATATACAGACACCACACTATACTGAGTGTACACTACACATATACCACACTGTACTGAGTGTACACTACACATATACAGACACCACACTGTACTGAGTGTACACTACACATATACAGACACCACACTATACTGAGTGTACACTACACATATACAGACACCACACTGTACTGAGTGTACACTACACATATACAGACACCACACTGTACTGAGTGTACACTACACATATACAGACACTATACTGAGTGTACACTACACATATACAGACACCACACTATACTGAGTGTACACTACACATATACAGATACCACACTGTACTGAGTGTACACTACACATATACAGACACTATACTGAGTACACTACACATATGCAGACACCACTCTATACTGAGTGTACACTACACATATACACACACCACACTATACTGAGTGTACACTACACATATACACACACCACACTATACTGAGTGTACACTACACATATACAAACACCACACTACTGAATGTACACTACACATATACAGACACCACACTATACTGAGTGTACACTACACATATACACACACCACACTGTACTGAGTGTACACTACACATATACAGACACCACACTGTACTGAGTGTACACTACACATATACAGACACCACACTGTACTGAGTGTACACTACACATATACAGACACCACACTGTACTGAATGTACACTACACATATACAGACACCACACTGTACTGAGTGTACACTACACATATACAGACACCACACTGTACTGAGTGTACACTACACATATACAGACACCACACTGTACTGAGTGTACACTACACATATACAGACACCACACTACTGAATGTACACTACACATATACAGACACCACACTGTACTGAGTGTACACTACACATATACAGACACCACACTGTACTGAATGTACACTACACATATACAGACACCACACTGTACTGAGTGTACACTACACATATACAGACACCACACTGTACTGAGTGTACACTACACATATACAGACACCACACTGTACTGAGTGTACAATACACATATACAGACACCACACTATACTGAGTGTACACTACACTATACTGAGTGTACACTACACATATACAGACACCACACTGTACTGAGTGTACACTACACATATACAGACACTATACTGAGTGTACACTACACATATACAGACACCACACTGTACTGAATGTACACTACACATATACAGACACTACGCTATACTGAGTGTACACTACACTATACTGAGTGTACACTACACATATACAGACACCACACTGTACTGAGTGTACAATACACATATACAGACACCACACTATACTGAGTGTACACTACACTATACTGAGTGTACACTACACATATACAGACACCACACTACTGAGTGTACACTACACATATACAGACACCACACTACTGAGTGTACACTACACATATACAGACACCACACTATACTGAGTGTACACTACACATATACAGATTGTACACTACACATATACAGACACCACACTATACTGAGTGTACACTACACATATACAGACACCACACTGTACTGAGTGTATACTACACATATACAGACACCACACTATACTGAGTGTACACTACACATATACAGACACCACACTGTACTGAGTGTACAATACACATATACAGACACCACACTATACTGAGTGTACACTACACATATACCACACTGTACTGAATGTACACTACACATATACAGACACCACACTGTACTGAGTGTACACTACACATATACAGACACCACACTATACTGAGTGTACACTACACATATACAGACACCACACTGTACTGAGTGTACACTACACATATACAGACACCACACTGTACTGAGTGTACACTACACATATACAGACAAAACACTATACTGAGTACACTACACATATGCAGGCACCACACTATACTGAGTGTACACTACACATATACAGACACCACACTATACTGAGTATACACTACACATATACAGACACCACACTATACTGAGTGTACACTACACATATACAGATACCACACTGTACTGAGTGTACACTACACATATACAGACACCACACTGTACTGAGTGTACACTACACATATACAGACACCACACTGTACTGAGTGTACACTACACATATACAGACACCACACTGTACTGAGTGTACACTACACATATACAGACACCACACTGTACTGAGTGTATACTACACATATACAGGCACCACACTACACTCCAACTGTACTTAGTGTATACTACACTGAACATAGCCTATGTCAGTGTGGTTTTCAGAAGAAAATTTTTGCCTGCACGGCCTTCACCACCTGAGCCCCTACCCTTAGGCTATGTTCATATGGGGGCATGCCTGCACAGAAAATCCCTGTGAGGATATTCCACTGACAGCGGAGCACAGGCAGAACATGCGGCGCAAAGAACATTTGAAAATGCGCCGTCTCATTGACAGCAATGCATTTCTGTGCGGATTCTGCAGATAAAATTGACATGTCTATTCTTTCTGCGGACACCAGAATTAGAATTTTCTCACCAGATGTTTCCGTGTGGAAATTCTGCTACGTGAATCCCATTGATATCAGTGGAACTCTGCTGCTGCGGAATACCAATCCATGGCAGAAATTCCAGTGTGTGAACATAGCCTAAGGGTGCATTCCCACCTTGCAGCTGCTGCGTGTGAAAGAAACAGTACCTACATGTGGTTGCATGATATTTTTGGTAGCACTGCAGTGTTATTGGCAAAATCATTTAGGTATTGGCCACGCATGTAGGTGTGGTGTTATCTCTAGGTGGCAGACACAGCATGAAAACTGGGCCTTTCCTAACCGCTCCCCTCTTCTGTCTCTTAGTTTCCTCCTGAAAATTATAGCACAATACAATGTACATTTTATGTACTGTTTTTTTTTTTTTTTATACACTGCTCAAAAAAAATAAAGGGAACACTTAAACAACACAATGTAACTCCAAGTCAATGACACTTCTGTGAAATCACACTGTCCACTCAGGAAGCAACACTGATTGACAATCAATTTCACATACTGTTGTGCAAATGGAACAGACAACAGGTGGAAATTATAGGAAATTAGCAAGACACCCCAAATAAAGGAGTGGTTCTGCAGGTGGTGACCACAGACCACTTCTCAGTTCCTATGCTTCCTGGCTGATGTTTTGGTCACTTTTGAATGCTGGCGATGCATTCACTCTAATGGTATCATAAGATGGAGTCTACAACCCACACAAGTTGCTCAGGTAGTGCAACTCCTCCAGGATGGCACATCAATGCGAGCTGTGGCAAGAAGGTTTGCTGTATCTGTCCAGAGCATGAAGGCGCTACCAGGAGACAGGCCAGTACATCAAGAGACATGGAGGAGGCTGTAGGTGGGCAACAACCCATCGGCAGGACCGCTACCTCTGCCTTTGTGCAATGAGGAGCACTGCCAGAGCCCTGCAAAATGACCTCCAGCAGGCCATAAATGTGCATGTGTCCATTCAAACGGTCAGAAACAGACTCCATAAGGGTGGTATGAGGGCCCGACGTCCACAGGTGGGGGTTGTGCTTACAGCCCAACACCGTGCAGGACGTTTGGCATTTGCCAGAGAACACCAAGATTGGCAAATTCGCCACTGACGCCCTGTGCTCTTCACAGATGAAAGCAGGTTCACACTGAGCACATGTGACAGTCTGAAGACGCCGTCGAGAACGTTCTGCTGCCTGCAACATCCTCCATCATGACCGGTTTGGCGGTGGGTCAGTAATGGTGTGGGGTGGCATTTCTTTGGGGGGCCACACAGCCCTCCATGTGCTTGCCAGAGGTAGCCTGACTGCCATTTGGTACTGAGATGAGATCCTCAGACCCCTTGTGAGACCATATGCTGGTGCGGTTGGCCCTGGGTTCCTCCTAATACAAGACAATGCTAGACCTCATGTGGCTGGAGTGTGTCAGCATTTCCTGCAAGAGGAAGGCATTGATGCTATAGACTGGCCGCCCGTTCCCCAGACCTGAATCCGATTGAACACATCTGGGACATCATGTCTCGCTCCATCCACCAACGCCACGTTGCACCACAGACTGTCCAGGAGTTGGCGGATGCTTTAGTCCAGGTCTGGGAGGACATCCCTCAGGAGACCATTCGCCACCTCATCAGGATCATGCCCAGGCATTGTAGGGAGCTCATACGGACACGTGGAGGCCACACACACTACTGAGCCTTGTTTTGACTTGTTTTAAGGACATTACATAAAGTTGGATCAGCCTGTAGTGGGGTTTTCCACTTTGATTTTGTGTGTGACTCCATATCCAGACCTCCATGGGTTAATAAATTTGATTTCCATTGATAATTTTTTTGTGATTTTGTTGTCATTAGTTCATTCATTCAGATCTAGGATGGGTTATCTTAGTGCTCCCTTTATGTTTTTTTTACACATATGCCTATATACACACTGCATTTATACACATCAACATACTGTATGTTCATACTACACACATGTATACCAGACTGCATAAATGTATACATACAGACTGCATTTATACACACAGACGTGGAGGTTAAACGTGTAGAGGAAGAGTGGTGCAGTTGCCCATAGCAACCCATCAGATCCCTTCTTTCTTTTTAAAAACAAAAAAGGCCTCTGAAATATGGAAGGAGCGATCTGATTGGTTGCTATGGGCAACTACACAACTCTTCCTCTGCACAGGTTTTTATTAATTTTCCCCATAATGTATACATACACTACAGACATGTGTATACCAGATTGTACATATACACACATGCTGGACACATGCAAATCCACAGTGCACACATACAGTATACACTGCCAACATACATACATGGCACACATGCCAGCAAGTATATACACAGTAACAACACAGTAAAAACATACATACATATACATGGCACCTTTACTGCAATCTGTTACTTATATAAGCCTGGTTCTTAGTGTTCTCTGCAGCTATGAGACAGCAAGGGGAGGAGTCAGCGGTAGCAGCCTGCAGGGGGAGGAGTCAGTGGTAGCAGCCTGCAGAGGGAGGAGTCAGTGGTAGCAGCCTGCAGGGGGAGGGGTCAGTGGTAGCACCCTGCAGGAGGAGGAGTCAGTGGTAGCAGCCTGCAGAGGGAGGAGTCAGTGGTAGAAGCCTGCAGGGGGAGGGGTCAGTGGTAGCAGCCTGCAGGGGGAGGGGTCAGTGGTAGCAGCCTGCAGGGGGAGGAGTCAGTGGTAGCAGCCTGCAGAGGGAGGAGTCAGTGGTAGCAGCCTGCAGAGGGAGGAGTCAGTGGTAGCAGCCTGCAGGGGGAGGGGTCAGTGGTAGCAGCCTGCAGAGGGAGGAGTCAGTGGTAGCATCCTGCAGGGGGAGGAGTCAGTGGTAGCAGCCTGCAGGGGGAGGAGTCAGTGGTAGCAGCCTGCAGAGGGAGGAGTCAGTGGTAGCATCCTGCAGGGGGAGGAGTCAGTGGTAGCAGCCTGCAGAGGGAGGAGTCAGTGGTAGCAGCCTGCAGGGGGAGGGGTCAGTGGTAGCAGCCTGCAGGGGGAGGAGTCAGTGGTAGCAGCCTGCAGAGGGAGGAGTCAGTGGTAGAAGCCTGCAGGGGGAGGGGTCAGTGGTAGCAGCCTGCAGGGGGAGGGGTCAGTGGTAGCAGCCTGCAGGGGGAGGAGTCAGTGGTAGCAGCCTGCAGAGGGAGGAGTCAGTGGTAGCAGCCTGCAGAGGGAGGAGTCAGTGGTAGCAGCCTGCAGGGGGAGGGGTCAGTGGTAGCAGCCTGCAGAGGGAGGAGTCAGTGGTAGCATCCTGCAGGGGGAGGAGTCAGTGGTAGCAGCCTGCAGGGGGAGGAGTCAGTGGTAGCAGCCTGCAGAGGGAGGAGTCAGTGGTAGCATCCTGCAGGGGGAGGAGTCAGTGGTAGCAGCCTGCAGGTGGAGGAGTCAGCCTTAGCAGCCTGCAGGGGGAGGAGTCAGCGGTAGCAGCCTGCAGGGGGAGGGGTCAGTGGTAGCAGCTTGCAGGGGGAGGAGTCAGCTGTAGCAGCCTGCAGGGGGAGGAGTCAGTGGTAGCAGCCTGCAGAAGAGCTTGCAGTGCACATCGGACTGCCCTGAACAGCCTAGGGGGTGCCATTGATGTCATCAGCACAGAGTCCAGGAGCTTTATGCTGAGGACCTGTGCTGATGCCTCCTAAATGAGATGCAGAGTGGGACACGATGGTGATGATACTACTGTACAGATCAGCAGTGTCACTGTGGGGTCTGCGATCACCTCACCTCCACCCCCGCTGCTGCCAGCACTGAAGGAGCTAATAGAGCGGGCCACGGGGAATCTCCCTGCACTTAATGGTGTCACCCCACTTGGGGTTGTCACCCGGTGCGGTCCACACCTCCCTAGCAGTGCCACTGAGAAAAAGGTCTGAATACTTATGTCAGTGCAATATCTTTTTAATTTTGGCACAAGGCCGTAACATAACAAAACGTCTTCTTAATCTCTGAGAAACAAACATTTTACCCAGAGGAATATCTTTGAGTAAATTTAGAACAGCAGGGAAAATATGGTGCGGATCAGTAATACAGTCATGGTCGTAAATGTTGGCACCCTGAAATTTTTCTAGAAAGTGAAGTATTTCTCACAGAAAAGGATTGCAGTAACACATGTTTTGCTATACACATGTTTATTCCCTTTGTGTGTATTGGAACTGAACCAAAAAAGGGAGGAAAAAAAGCAAAATTCTACATAATGTCACCAAACTCCAAAAATGGTCTGGACAAAATTATTGGTACCCTTAACAATATTTGGTTGCACACCCTTTGGAAAAAATAACTGAAATCAGTCGCTTCCTATAACCATCAATAAGCTTCTTACACCTCTCAGCCGGAATGTTGGACCACTCTTCCTTTGCAAACTGCTCCAGGTCTCTTATTGGAAGGGTCTCTCTTTTCCCAACAGCAATTTTAAGATCTCTCCACAGGTGTTCAATGGGATTTAGATCTGGACTCATTGCCGGCTACTTCAGAACTCTCCAGCGCTTTGTTGCCGTCCATTTCTGGTGCTTTTTGATGTATGTTTGGGGTCACTGTCCTGCTGGAAGACCCAAGATCTCGGACGCAAACCCAGCTTTCTGACACTGGGCTGTATAGTGCGACCCAAAATCCGTTGGTAATCCTCAGATTTCATGATACCTTGGACACATTCAAGGCCCCCAGTGCCAGAGGCAGCAAAACAACCCCAAAACATCATTGACCCTCCACCATATTTCACTGTAGGTACTGTGTTCTTTTCTTTGTAGGCCTCATTCTGTTTTCGGTAAACAGTAGAATGATGTGCTTTACCAAAAATCTCTATCTTGGTCTCCTCTGTCCACAGATGGATTTTGGCTTACTCAAGTCAGTTTGGCAAAATGTAGTCTTGCTTTTTTATGTATCTGTGTCAGCAGTGGGGTCCTCCTGGGTCTCCTGCCTTAGCGTTTAATTTCGTTTAAATTTTGACAGATAGTTCGCGTTGACACTGATGCTCCCTGAGCCTGCAGGACAGCTTGAATGTCTTTGGAACTTGTTTGGGGCTGCTTATCCACCATCCGGACTATCCTGCGTTGACACCTTTCACCAATTTTTCTCTTCCATCCACGCCCAGGGAGATTAGCTACAGTGCCATGGGTTGCAAACTTCTTGATGATGTTGCACACTGTGGACAAAGGCAAATCTAGATCTCTGGAGATGGACTTGTACCCTTGAAATTGTTGATATTTTTCCACAATTTTGATTCTCAAGTCCTTAGACAGTTCTCTTCTCCTCTTTCTGTTGTCCATACTTAGTGTGGCACACCTAGACACACAATGCAAAGTCTAAGTGAACTTCTCTCCTGCAAAGACTAAGTGAACTTCCACACCTGTTACTTGCCCCAGGTGAGTTTAAAGGAACATCACATGCTTGAAACATTCTAATTTTTCCACAATTTTGAAAGGGTGACAATAATTTTGTCCAGCCCATTTTTGGAGTTTGGTGACATTATGTCCAATTTGCTTTTTTTCTCCCTTTTTTGGTTTAGTTCCAATACACACAAAGGGAATAAACATGTGTATAGCAAAACATGTGTTACTGCAATCCTTTTCTGAGAGGAATACTTCATTTTCTAGAAAAATTTCAGGGGTGCCAACATTTACGGCCAAGACTGTATATTGTGGCTCTTGGGTTTAAGGAGTCTCAAAATATCAGGACAAGGCACCCGCCATTTCCTTGACTTCTCATTAGTAGTACAATATTAGGAGAAAAATGACTAGCCTGGCCGACAAGGGTTCGATTGCTGTGCAATTTGTAGAGCAGATTTTTGCGGTCGGTATATCACGTCACAGGTTGTCAACTTCTTCAATAGAAAAGTTTGTGGTCACATGATACTGTCATTTTTTTCTCTCCATGGGTAAAGACCACAGGCGTGACGCTTTCCCTTGGCGTCATTTTCCTCTGAGGAAGCATAGACCTCTACAATGACAGACAATGTGGAATCGGTAATGACGAACTGTGGCTGAAGAATTTTTCATCTGCCAATTCTTCATCTGGAGTCCATTTTTTAGCATTCGCCCCTTTCTTGGTGATGGCAGCCACTACAAAGAGAGAGATGAACTTTAGATAATAATTTGCACATTTCCGTATTCAGATATGCGCATGGACGGAGATAAAGCCCAAAAGACTTCAATGGGATTCTGTGCTCCCATTCACACTTCAGCGTTTCCGCATACAGAATCTGCACCGATTACGCACGAAATCTGCACAAGCCAAAAACCACCCAAATGAAGGCGGATGTGGAATTGGTGCAGATGTGTGGAAATTCTACTGTGTGAATATAGCCTGAGACAGCAGCCGTTCACAATGCAGTAGACTGGCAGCATGGTTATTGTAGGTTTTACAGTCACCCCCGACCCACGATGGCCCCGACATACGATCATTTCAACATACGATGGCTCTCAGAGCCCATCGCATGTTGAAGGCAGCATCAACATACGATGCTTTTGTATGTCGGGGCCATCGCATAAACGGTTATCCTCAACGCAGACTGCTTCAGCTGCCACCGGATAGCCATTTACGGTGCCCCGTGTGGTCCGCTGACGATCATTCACCTGTCCTCGGGGCTCCGGAGCGTACTCCTCGGGATCCCCTGCATCGCCGGCGCTTTCCATCGTCGTCATCACGTCACCGCGCACACCGTCCCGTCATCCAATAGGAGCGGCGTGCGGAGCGGCGTGATGGCGGCGACAGAGAGCGACGTTCCCAGGAAGCAGAGACCTTCCCGGAGCATCGGGAACACCGCGGGGACACGGTGACAGCGATGGAGGGCGACATCCAGGGCAGCGGTGACGGTCCGGAGCGCCGGGGACGCGTGAGTATAACCTCCAATACCAGGTTAAACCCCCCCAAAGGATGAGGGGGCACTCCCTCCATCTGGAGAAGAAAAAGTTTAGTCTAAAGGGCCGACACGCCTTCTTTACCGCGAGGACTGTGAATTTATGGAATGGTCTACCTCAGGAACTGGTCACAGCAGGAACAATTAACAGCTTTAAAACAGGATTAGATACATTCCTTGAACAAAATAACATTAATGCTTATGAAGAAATATAAAATCCCTTCCCCAATATCGCGCCACACCCCTACCCCTTAATTCCCTGGTTGAACTTGATGGACATATGTCTTTTTTCGACCGTACTAACTATGTAACTATGTAACAGTGGCCTTCAACCTGCGGACCTCCAGATGTTGCAAAACTACAACTCCCAGCATGCCCGGACAGCCGTTGGCTGTCCGAGCATGCTGGGTGTTGTAGTTTTGCAACATCTGGAGGTCCGCAGGTTGTAGACCACTGTCCTATACTTTACATTGCACGGATCCCTCAACATACGATGGTTTCAACAAACGATGGTTCATTTGGAACGGATTACCATCGTATGTTGAGGGACCACTGTATAGGTATTAGACTAATATGAAGACATAGGTTTCCATGTTTCTTTTGACAGTCTTGATGGTGAGTTAAAGCCAAATGTGTTGAGTTCCAGTGCATGGAGGAAACACAGGAGAAATCTTGGAGATCGAGTGAACAGTGCATTGGTTACTTAATTCCCTGCAGGTCATGGGGCTTTATCCAAAGGATAGGGGATAAGATGTCTGATCGCGGGGGTCACTGGGGACCCCCACAATCTCTCCAGCAGCACCCGCTTGTCATCAGCTGCACGGAGCGAAGATCGGTCCGTGCTGATGACTCATGATACAAGGGCCGGAATATCGTGACATCACGGCCCCACCCCCCAAGTGACATCACGCCCCACCCCCTCAATGCAAGCCTATGGGGCGGGGAGGGACGTCAGGAGGGGCGGAGTACCCCTTTAATGTATGGTGGAGGAATATGCATACATTGGTGTAGGGGCAGGTACCACAGCCGATACTGTTATAGGTGGAGAATAAGCAGTAGTCATATTGGGGGAGATTTATCAAAACCTGTGCAGAGGAAGAGTGGTGCAGTTGCCCATAGCAACCAATCAGATTGCTTCTTTCATTTTCCACAGGCCTCTAAAGAGGCCTGTGGAAAATGAAAGAAGCAATCTGATTGGTTGCTATGGGCAACTGCACCACTCTTCCTCTGCACAGGTTTTGATAAATCTCCCCCATTGTGGACAGCAGACATGTGGAAATGGTGAAGACCATAAGCCTTATGGTGCAGGAACAAACACACCAAATAGGCATTATGTCTCAGACACAGCGTAATGTTGAAAGACCCCTTATGAAGCTTGGGGTACCTGGGAGGTGAGCTGGTGAGACTTACCATTTTCAGCTTGACATGAGCAGCTTCAAAAGTAAGAAATATATAAAATTATTTCCTCATTTGGGTGCAGAAGAGCTGATTTGGGTAACCTGGAATATCAGCTTTGAGCCAGTCTCCAAGAGTACCTCTCCTGATCTTGTTTAATCCTCCCAGTTCACTGTCCCCATCATGATAAACCACCCCCTGCCTTTATTTTTTATTTTTAAGTTTCCTACCTTGATATTGCTCTGTATTTTCTGCTCAGTCTCAGTAAGATTCACAGACTGGGAAGGGGCGTTCCCCAGCAGGTGAAGCCATACAGGGGAGAACTTCCTCCCTCACTCTGCTACACACAGCTTAGAGCAGTTCAGTGTGAGATGAGCTATGATTGGCCTGATTTTGGACTTGTCTGTTCAAGAGATGGGGGGGGGGGGAAATGTGCTCTGGACAAGTAGGGAGACACCTATTGGCAGCTTTTTTAAACAGAAATAAAACATAGAAAATTTCATTTAAAAAATAAATAAAGTCCATTAGAAAGATTTTTTATTTAAGGAGTGTAATAGCAGAAATTTGTTTTAATGAGAGTGCCCATTTAGTTGCACATGGGGTGGCCCAGTACGGGAGGTGTTACCCTGTACCCTTGCTGTCCTGTCAGACAGCCTCACTACAGTGTCCCCTGGGTGCATCTGTCCCCCCATGTAAATATGATTCTAATGTATTATACCATGTAATGTGTTCAGGAAGCGTTGTCACTTTAAGAATGTTTACCATGTGACTTACCCAGGAGGTACCAGTGACCAAGTGATCCCAGGGGTGACCTATGGGCTCCCTGCTAGTCTCCCCCATATAAGCCCTGGGTAGCTCTCTCCTTCCTTACAAGTCTTTGCTGAGGTCAAGTCAAGTGCTAGAGAGAGTCCAGAGTCATAGGAGGCCTCAAGTCCAGTCTGTAGCCACAAGCAGCTACAAGTAACCACAGTCTCAGTATTATCAGTCAAGTCAGTCACAGTCATCATTTGTAAAGTCAATGTGGCCTGCATTAAATTGATCCCATCTACTGCAAGTCCCAGCAAGCTCTTAAATGTGCACTGTCAGCAAGCTTTTTTATTTTTTTATATGTTGTAGTACTTATGTACTACAACATATCTTTAACCCCTTAAGGACCGGGGTTTTTTCCGTTTTTGCATTTTCGTTTTTTGCTCCTTGCCTTTAAAAAATCATAACTCTTTCAATTTTGCACCTAAAAATCCATATGATGGCTTATTTTTTGCGCCACCAATTCTACTTTGTAATGACGTCAGTCATTCTGCCCAAAAATCTACGGTGAAACGGAAAAAAAAATCATTGTGCGACAAAATAAAAATAAAAAAACGCCATTTTGTAACTTTTGGGGGCTTCCATTTCTACGTAGTAAATTTTTCGGTAAAAATGACACCTTATCTTTATTCTGTAGGTCCATACGATTAAAATGATACCCTACTTATATAGGTTTGATTTTGTCGGACTTCTGGAAAAAATCATAACTACTTGCAGGAAAATTAATATGTTTAAAATTGTCATCTTCTGACCCCTATAACTTTTTTATTTTTCCGTGTATGGGGCGGTATGGGGCTCATTTTTTGCGCCGTGATCTGAAGTTTTTAACGGTACCATTTTTGCATTGATAGGACTTATTGATCGCTTTTTATTCATTTTTAAATGATATAAAAAGTGACCAAAAATGCACTATTTTGGACTTTGGAATTTTTTTGCGCGCACGCCATTGACCGTGCGGTTTAATTAATGATATATTTTTATAATTCGGACATTTCCGCACGCGGTGATACCATATATGTTTATTTTTATTTACACTGGGTTTTTTTTAATTGGAAAAGGGGGGTGATTCAAACTTTTAATAGGGGAGGAGTTAAATGATCTTTATTCACTTTTTTTTTCACTTTTTTTTTGCAGTGTTATAGGTCCCATAGGGACCTATAACACTGCACACACTGATCTCCTATGTTGATCACTGGTTTCTCATAAGAAACCAGTGATCAACGATTCTGCCGCATGACTGCTCATGCCTGGATCTCAGGCACTGAGCAGTCATTCGGCGATCGGACAGCGAGGAGGCAGGGAGGGGCCCTCCCGGGCCCTCCCGCTGTCCTGTCAGCTGTTTGAGATGCCGCGATTAGCCGCGGCTATCCCGAACAGCCCGACTGAGCTAGCCGGCCACTTTCACTTTCACTTTTAGCTGCGCGGCTCAGCTCTGAGCGCACGGCTAAAGGGTTAATAGCGTGCAGCGCCGCGCGCTATTAGAGGCGGGTCCCGGCTTCACTATGACACCGGGCCCGCCGTGATATGACCGTGTTATATCAGGAGAGCAGGACCAAGGGCGTACCTGTACGCCCTTGGTCCTTAAGGGGTTAATATACTTCCATTATTTATTTTTTGTTTAAAATATTTTATTTTAAATTCAAAAATCGGCCACTAGGGGTCTCCCTCCTAGTGGCCGGCTGCAGCCTGCCGGGTTGTCACAACTGAATTTGGACCGATGCCGGACGGGCAATCGGTCCTAATTCAGTCAGCCTGCGCTCGCTCCCTGCCTGTCAATCAGACAGGTGGGAGCGAGCGCTGTGAACGCCTGGACTGAGCTCATTGGCTGTCTTCGCTCATTGGCTGCCCGCCCCCGGAAGCGCGGCACTGAATCTCAGTGCTGCACTTATGCTCCAGGACTGTACATGTCCTGTACGGGCAAGTGACGTAAGCTCCCGACGGGAGCGCAGCATAGATGAGCTAAGGGCAGAAGTCGGCTCCCCAGCAGGCATCATTGACGCTGTGCCTGCTGGGGAAGTCTGCCTGGTAAGTGAGTACAGTACCAGGCAGAAAATAATATATTTCAAAGGGGTTAAAAACATTTTTACAGACAGTGATGGGGTTGGGGATAGATGGGCAATAGGCAGGGACAGAAACATTATTTTGTTACATGGTGGGAGCTACTCTTTAAGGTCTGAGTTACTGGTCACCTCCTTGGGCCCTGGCTACACTGTATAGACTTTACCATCTGTCTACCCTCAGTAAAGCTACCATTGTCTGTAACTTGGCGTCGGAGTCATTATTGCCCCCGTGCCTAGCCCGGGATCCAGCGGTATACCTATGGGTGGTTTTGAAGATAAACCATGCCCTGGCATCACGAATACAAGGGGTTAATGCCATCTGCCCCTAGGGTAATTCCATCTGCCCTTTGCATCACACCCTGTATCACACACTTCCTTGTATAGACAACCATGTTCCAAAATCTAATGGAAAGCAGAATCTATTGGTAAATGATTGACCAGCTGAGTAGGAAAGGGAATCCTCACTATGTTTATTTTGCCCTGAGGGCGGAATAATAATGACAGAGACTCTGATTACGATGATGTATTACATGCGTTGTTTAATGTAGCACATCCTGTAATACCCAGGACACCAGGCACAGTGCCACACCGCTTTCCCCTGCCCACCTGCTGTTGATTGACAGCTTGCCTACACAGTATAGACAGAAAGCTGTCAATCAGAGGCGCGTATGGAGGACACATGATCATAATAGGGAGGACTACTTCTCAGTGCTCTGTGTCCTGGGTATTAACAGATATATGGGAAAATCTGTCTTCAGATAAGACAGCATAAATTTAGTGGCTGTCTATGGCAGGAATAAAAGACCAGGGACTGTTGGGACAGATGTGGTAAGGGATCAGGCAGGTGATTTTTTTATGGCCAGAGCCCATAAACAACAATTTATGATTTTATGCTGCATATAAGCTGCGGAATTATTGAGAATTTTTCCCATTGACTTTAATGGTGTGTGTGTGGGGGGGGGGGGGGGGGGGTGGGGTTCAAAATCTGCAATAAATCCAGTTGTAGATTTCAAATGCATGTATATTTTTTCACAATCCACTTTAAATCCTCAGCAAATCTATACGATTTACATGTGGAAATGCTGTGAAAAATCTGCAATATTCCTGTGAAAGCTTACTGAGGGTACAGCCACATGCTGCTTCTACAGTAACCGGAAAGTGAATCTCAGCTACTCGGAAATTCTGGTGCAGCAGCCTCTCATTGAAAGTGGGATTCTGCAGCACCGTGCACACTGCAGAATTTCTGATGTGGAAATTTCAGATTCCACACGTACTGCATTGCCGTTAATGGGGACGGCGCATATCCAGGCGGTAGTAGCGGCGATTGATATTGGCGGAGCCCGCTGCACACGGAATCTCCACCTGGAATATCTCTGTGCGGAAATTCTGTACTGTAAATGGGGCCTAAGGGTATGTTGAGGACTGAAATGCTGCGGATTTATCACAGATTTTTCCAATATGCTTCAATAGGGAAGTCATAATTTGCAACAAATCAGCAACTATTCAGTCCCATGTAAATATATGTTCACACTAGGGATCGATCGATATCGTTTTTTTTAGGGCCGATACGATAATCGGTGGAGGTTAGGGCCGATAGCCGATAACTTATACCGATATTCCGGTATAAGTTATCAGCTATTTAACCCCCCGCGACACCGCTGCAGATCATTGATTTAAAGCGGGCGCTTTAAATCAATGCACTGCAGTGGCTTTTGCGGTGCCATAGGCCGCCGCCGCCACCACCCGCTTCTCTCCCCTACCTGTCAGGGTGGTCTGGGCCATCCATCGTTCCTGTGGTGTCCGGGGGCGTTCCGGGTGAAGGCTCCGGCCTAGTACGCTGCATAGACGCCGCTGCGCAGTGACGCCCGTGCGCAGCGACGCACCTGACATCACGGCGTAGCGGCGTCTATGCAGCTACTAGGCCGGAGCCTGCCCGGAGTGGAGAAGATGACCGCCGGAGAAGAAAGACAGCCCGGACCGGTTCACCCTTCACCCGGAATGCCCCCGGACACTACAGGAACGATGGATGGCCCGGACCACCCCCGTTACAGGTAAGTTATTTTCTTTTTATTGACTCGGAGGGTGGGGGAGGGGCCCGACCGGTATAGTGGTATGGGCAAAAATCCATACCGGTATACCGCCCAGCATCACGGTGGGGGGTGCGACGCGGTGCGGTGGGTCGGGGGGGGGGGGCGGTCACGGTGCGGTGGGTCGAGGGGGGGTGGTCGCGGTGCGGTGGGGGCGGTGCGGGGGGCATTATCGGCTTATCGGCAAGGTAATTGCCGATACCGATAATGCCCAAAATCGTGATTATCGGCCGATAATATCCGCCATACCGATAATCGGTCGATCCCTAGTTCCCACAGCAGAAATTTGCTGAATGTCCACCCGGAAAACACGGACAGATAGTCCCCAAATAGGATTCTGCCAAAAGAATAATCATGTTCATTCTTTCAGCAGACACCAGAGTTAGAATTTCCCACGAAAACATTTTCTGCAGGATTCTGCTGTAAAATTCCGTTGTGTTTAATCTGCAAACAGTACATGAGAACAGACCTGTTCCGCTACTTTTTTTTAAATCCACGTCTGGTTTTAGCTTCCAACCAGGATAACAAAACATGATAAAAAAAGGAAACCCACATGGGATTTTTTCCTTTGGTGTTTTTTCACTCTTCACTGGCGTATTTTTTGGCTCAGTGGCACACCATTTTCTTCTCCCATAAACTTCTATGGTAGAAAGAAAACAGGTAGAATACTATGGTAGAATACTAAGTATTCCAAAGCATTAAAAAGTGTAAAAATAAATAAATAAAATAAAAGTGTAAAAATAAATAAAAATGTAATAAAAGTGTACAAAAAAAAATATTAAAAATACATTTATTAAATGAATCTAATAAAAAAAATGCATAATGTGTAGGATCGCATTGGCGGACATCCGCAGCATGTAATATGCTGCGGATGTCCACCATGTGATCCTATACATTATGCAGCAGTCACGGTAATGAGCTCCCTGCTGCGGCTGGGTAGCTTTGTGTGTCCACTCATAGCGGCGGATTTCACGCCAGCAGTCATGAGCGGACACACTGAGCTACCCAGCCGCAGCAGTGATGGATGTATTCGCCATGAGCGGGTGCTTATTCCCACAACATGGCGGATATATCCATCAGGAGCCTTAACTGTCACAGACAGACACGTTATACTGCCAGCCGACCAAGGACCAATCAGAGTGGTCCCTGGTGCAGCCAATAACTTGTAGGGGTGCGGTATATAAATGGGGTCACTTGTGGGGGTGGGGGTACTGTTCTGCCCTGAAAGCCAAATGGCGCTCCTCTGCTTCTGAGTCCTACCACGCGGCCAAGGAACCATATATGGCCAAAGCGGGGGCATTTCCGAACATGGGACAAGCAGCTAAATAAAATATAGGGTGCATTTCTTTCAATATCAGAAGTGATGTACAAAAAATATGCCCCCCAAATGATGCATTTGTGAAAATTGCAAATTTCAAATTTTTAACACTGACTTTGTAATAATTCCTGCCAAAAAAACTATGGTGTTAAAATACTCACTGTACCCCTAGCGAATACCTTGAGGGGTCTAGTTTTTAAAATGGGGTCATTTGGGGGGGTGTTCCTATGTTCTACTACCTTTTAATTTCTGCAAACCTTGCATAGCTCATAAAAAAAGATGTACTTTTCAAATTTTCAAAATTTTCAAAATTTCAAGTTAAATTGTTAGGCTTCTAACTAATTTAAAATGTCAATTAAAAACTAAAAAATGACGTCAAAATAAAGTAGACATCTGAAAGTATAAGTTTCATAAACTATTTGGTCAGTATGTATAAATATATGCAACCTATTAGTGTTAAAATAGCAAAAAATCGTAATTTTTTGTAAAAATTTCATGATTTTTTGCATTGTAAAAAAAACTACAAATGATATCGGCTTACTTTTACTATGTACATGAAGGACAACTTGTGACAAAAAAACACTGTCAGAATTATGTGATTGGCAAAACGTTACCAGAGTTATTCTCTAATAAAGACAGACATCCCCGATTTGAAAAAACAGGCCTGGTCTTTCAGGGGCGTACAGGTTTATTTGCATTGGTCCTTAAGGGGTTAAAGGGGTACTCCGGTGAAAACCTTTTTACTTTTAAATCAACTGGTGGCAGAAAGTTAAACATATTTGTAAATTACTTCTATTAAAAAATCTTAATCCTTCCTGTACTTATTAGCTGCTGAATACTACAGAGGAAATTCTTTTCTTTTTGGAATGCTCTCTGATGACATCACGAGCACAGTTCTCTCTGCTGACGTTATTATAATAATAACGCTTTATTTATTGTTGGGATTTGAACCCATATCCCCAGCACTGCAAGGCAGCAGTACTAACCACTGAGCCACCATGCTGCCCTTAGCATACATCTGCTATGCACGGTTTCTAAAATGGACAGAGATGTCAGCAGAGAGCACTGTGCTCGTGATGTCATCAGTGTTCCAAAAAGAAAGGAATTTCCTCTGTAGCATTCAGCAGCTAATAAGTACTGGAAGGATTAAGATTTTTTAATAGAAGTAATTTACAAATATGTTTAACTTTCTGCCACCAGTTGATTTAAAAGAAAAAAGGTTTTCACCGGAGTACCCCTTTAATGACAGGTACTCTTAAAAGCTTTGTGCTCTGACATCTGAAACTTTTGTACGTGTCATGTTAGCTGTCGTACACCTGCGCCTAAAAAAAAAGCAGATTTCCGCAAAAATAAAAAAACTTATTTTGCATAAATAATAAATACAGCTCCACTGCAAAAAAGTGGTGTATGGTGCACCAAACAGTAGAATACTTTGAAAGAGGCTCTACCAAAAATTGTGCAAAAAAATTCAGCAAAAGAAAATCCAATTGCACAAAATTTGCAAGGACATTAAGAACATTAAAGGGATACTCCGCCCCTAGACATCTTATCCCCTATCCAAAGGATAGGGGCTAAGATGTCTGATCGTGGGGGTCCCGCCACAGGGGACCCCCGCAATCTCTGCTGCACCCGGCGTTTGTTTAGAGCGTCGGGTGCATCGTCGTAGACTCGTGATATCATGGCCACGCCCCCTTCCGTCACGCCCCCTCCCATAGACTTGCATTGAGGGGGCATGACCGTGACGTCACGAGCCTCCGTTTCGCGTTGCCAGTCATCCGGCACAAAGCGAAGTTCACTCCGTGCACCGGATGTCTGGGGTGCCACAGCCAAGACCCCCATGCCACCGCTGGGGACCCCCGTGGATAGTGGATAAGATGTCTAGGGGCGGAGTACCCCTTTAGAGTGATGTAAAGCCAATGATAAATGTCCCCCATGTTTCTTATACGTTAGACATTAGTGCTCAGATGCCATGTTTGTCCTACTGGTTTATAGTGGTGTTGTTATTGTGAGGCAAGAGCAATTACAGTTAACTAGGTGGCACAGTGACCTGCTGAAAAGATGGCGCCATACATCCATGTGGGCTGCCTCTGATTCCTTTAGTACTTCCCGTTCTTTTCTCATGTTTGTTTATAGACATTGCAGGGCTGTATACTTGAATATATACACCTGTTGGGTGTAGCTGAAATGGCCCAACCCACTCATTAGAATTGATGTCAACATGCTTCTGGCCATTACGTAGATGGGTAGATTGTAAACCTATTAATGTTTACTGTTGAATAGTCTGTATAAGGCACTATATACAAATCAGGGGTTGTACAGTATCACAGTCTATTTTAACTCCGTAGTACATCGTGCAAGGGTTCTTTATGCTGTATGGGTGCATATGTTGGTAAAGTCTTCCCGAGAAGAGATTCAGCTAGGGTAGAATACCCCTGTAATACAGCATCCGGTGATTCTCTTCTGTGCAGCCAGCCATTGTAGGGCGGGCCCCATACACTTCTATAGGTGCCCTATCGGCATTTTGGCTAAGATCGAGTGTAGTATCTGTTCTTATCAGTGGTCTAGTCTCTGCCATTGATGTAGGATGGATGCTGCATGGAGGAGCAGGTGTACCTGGGCATTCTGGGGCTGGTGCCCCAACACCAGCTCAATGGCTGCCCTGATGTGACGTGCTTCCTCCGGGTCTCGCCATGAGGCTGGGAGGGTCTAGAGCCGAGGTACTTTTGTGCCTCGGGGATTGGTGACCCCGAGGTGTCGAAACTCACTGGGTGTTATAACTCATTGAGTGAACGCACTGCATTACACACTCTTCATCTTTGGCACTGACCCTTGGTATCCCGGCCTTCTGGCTAGGATCAGGGAAAGTTTTTATAGATCCGTCCAGATGACCGGGCAGTATATCTGCACTCATCAACTTATTTATTCTTTTTTGTATGTCACTGTGCCACTTTACGTGTTTTGTTTGTACACAGGATTTGTCAGGATGCGGTAGCTCTTCTGGGTGTCCCTCCTAGCGGTCTAGGGGAGGTGTGTGGGGCCATTTGGTTTTCATCTCCCTGCAACCCCTGGGCATCTTTGCTTCTGTCAAGATGCCATCAGTATACGGCTCCTTGGCTGATACCTTGGTTAACACCTAGGTTGAAGCCAAGTGCATTTGCGGCCCCTTAGTAGCTTCGGCTACTAAGAAATATAAAAAAAATAGGTGCCCTATTTAAAGGGGTACTCCCGTGCCCCAGCCTTCTGAACATCCAGTTCAGAAGGCTTGGAGCAGCGGCCGCTGTCGCGATGCCACAGCCACACTCCCTCCATTGATGTCTATGGGAGGGGGCGTGACGACAGTCACACCCCCTCCCATAGACATCAATGGAGGGGGTGTGGCGTGACGTGGCCATGACACCGTGGCCTCTGCTGCAAGCCTTCTGAACCGGATGTTCAGATGGCTGGGGCACCGGAGTACCCCTTTACGCTCTGTATAGCATATGGCCATGTTCGTTAAGCCTTAGGCTAGGTTCACACTGTGTTAATGATTCAGTCTGCTGAAAATTACATGTCAACGTATACGGTAACGTTCGAGCAGCATTCATTCAATGGTCTGAGTTGACTTTGCGCCGTATGCACTGTTTTCAGCAGACCGTTCTTAGGTCAGTTGAAAATAAACCATGTGGCCTGAACTTTGAGCCCTGTAAGGCCATTGAAAGGAATCCTGCTCTCCGTTACAGTATACATCGGCATCCTGACTAAAAAATGTATAACTTTTTAAAAATGAAAGCAGCGATCTGATTGGGTACTATGGACAACTGCTCCTCTGTTCCTGTGCACAGGTTTTGAGAAATCTCCCCTAGGTATATCTAGAGTACGGTATATTACCCAAAAGTTTTATTAGAGGTAAAAAAAAAAAAATTGTCAATGGTCAGAATAAAGCTGGGTTCCCATACAAAATTTTGGGGGGGCTGTGAATGGCTGAAAAATGGAGCAAAAGCAACAACAAAAAATGTCTGAAAATATGGACCAGCACAGACAGAGTCAAATTTTTACATTTTTTCTGTGTTTTGGACCAAATCCTGGACCAAAACAGTGGATTATGTACGTGTGTACGCAAGGTTGTGGCAGCCACATGCGGTGGCCAATGGCTGCACAGTATTGCCACTAAGTTTTGTGACCACTGGCTACACATGTGGTCCCGATTTTGTCCACATGTTGCTACTGCAGCGGGCTGCTCTACGCTAATGTCATATCATAGATTTTTTTGGTGTCTGTTCACACGTACAGTATCTTGCGCATATTTGATGCGCAGCATTTGAAGCCGCAGAGTTCAATGTAAACTGACTGACTGAACACAGCTTCAAATCCTGCGCTTCAAAGATACTGTAAATGTGAATACATCCTTAGGGTAGGGTCACACGTGCTGCATTTTGCTGCGTATTTGCTGCTCCATATTTTCCTACCCATTGACTTCAATGGGTAGGAAAATTCGCAGCAGCAAATACGCAGCAAACTGCGGCACATGTGACCCTACCCTAAGGCTAAGTTTCCACTTGTTTTTTTTTCTGGCAGTTTTTGGATTTCTGCCACTGCAGTTTTTGAGCCAAAGCCAGAAGTGTATTCAAAAGGAATAGGACATATAAAGGAAGGACTTACACTTCTCCTCCCTTATGGATCCACTTCTGAATTTGGCTTAAAAACTACAGTGGCAGTTTTCCAAAAACTGCCAAAAAAAAAACAAGTGGAAACTTAGCCTAAGGGTGTAGTTACATTTACAGCGTGTAAATTGAGGCTATAAAAACAGCTTACATGCAGTCTTCAATATGGTGAATGTAACCCATTCCTTTGCAAATCACAGCGGCATTACCTGGCTTTATACTCTGTCTTAGCAGCCACTCTAATCACTATGACGGCAACATATTAAAAACAACAATTTAAAGAGGTATTCTGAATTGTATTATTATTCTAAAAACACTATATTTAACCCAAAAAAAAAAAAAAAAAAAAACTATACTTAGGTTTGGCATAACCTAGAATTTGTGCTGCACGTTTCACTTTCCGTTGCCGTTGTTTTGACGTGGGTAATACCTATTTGGTGAAGCTTATCCACATCCTGACAACATGTTGGACCAGTAGCTTTAATTTTTTTACAGGATAGAAAAAAATATGCTCCATGCTCACTTTTTAACTGGTACTGACCTAGTCTGTTTACAAAAAATCCTAATTTTCATTCTTTTATGGTTCCCTTTTGTTATGCTGCTCACGCTGCATGCAGTTCACTGAGAAGGAGGAGGAGTTCTCTTGAGCAAGCATGACACTTGACCTCAGATCATGTGAGAACTTTTGGACATTGGAGGGCCTCCTAGTGGTAAGAAGTATGAAGCATTTTTTCAGCCAAAAAAAAATAAATGTATTTTAACCGATGTGTATTACAAATATACATATAATATTAATATATATACTTTATATTAAAACGTAAAGTTTTAGCAAATTACATTCCCAATTAAGTGCACCTGTCACTTTAAAAAATGTTCACAAGTCCTAGAGACATGTCAGAAGTTTTGATCAGTTGGATCTGAGTGTTCAGACCCGAATCGCTAGAACCAATGGAAAGAGAAGCACGTGGCTTAGCTCCTCTCTCCCCAATCTTTGTCTATAGGACCAAGACCGGACCATAGACTTGCATTGTGAGACTGTCTTGGTCACGTGGTAAAAAGCTGGGAAAGAACCTGTTTAGTGCACACTTTTTCCCTCTCTATCTAGCTATTAGTTGGGTTTAAACACTCAGACCGCTTCCGATCAAAACTTTTGGTTTGTCTCTATGTTAGGCCTCTAAAAATTCAACATACAGAAACTTTGTGAAAATCCTGTTCAGATTTAAAAAAAAAAAAAAAGTAATCCTTTCCATAAGGGGCCATTCGACTACGTTTATGTCATACAAGGACCGGATCCGGCTGAGAAATGTGCAAACCGGGCGCTCCCGGGAGCGCCCGGTTTGCACATTTCTCAGCCAGATCCGGTCCTCCATATGACATAAACATGGTGTGAACCCAGCTTTACATTGAGAACTGAGACATTGAGAACTGAACTTTATGTGATGCCCCAATACGGGATATGCATCTCACAGTCCTATCAGCTTGAGTCCCTGCACGTCCCCAGGGCTCACCTGCATTGTACCCCTATAATCTGTATAATTGTATATTATGTGTAAAGGACCTTTGATATGGTCACATGGTTATTGATCACATGATAATGGTTGTCACATGTTTTGTTACCCAGAGAGCACCAGGTGACCAGATGACCCGCAGCTAGCCTATGGCTACAATCTCTCTAGTCCACCACACTTTCTGCTGAGGTCAAGTCCAGTCCAGATGTCTCAGAGCCAGTGTCCAGCACATCTGGAGGCCTCAAGTCTAAATTACAGCCACAAGTCAGTAAGACAAGTCATCTCTGTCTGCTGTCACTATCTTCAGTCAACTCAAGTCTATTATAGTCAGCGTGGCTGTCCTAAAGTCTGTCAAAGTCACTGCAAGTCCCAGTAAGCTGCAAGGTCCCTTGTGTTACTGGTCTTCTCTCTGGGATAAGGGCCTAGTTGTAAAGACTGTTACCATCTGTCTACCTCAGTAAAGATACCATTAACCCTAACCTGGCCTTGGACTATTATTTGCCCTGCCTAAACTAGGACTAGCGGTGCTATCGTTCGGGTGGTTCTCGGTTAAATCCACGCCCTGGCGTCACGAACATTTAGAGGTTAACACCATCTGCCCCTGGGCTACAACATCTGCCCCTTATACCTCATATCGCAACCCCTTGGTGCACCACATTTAGCAGACACTATACAGTGACTCCCCCCCCCCCCCCCCGACCTACGAGGGCCATCACATAAACGGCTATCCGGCAGCACAGTCTGCTTCAGCTGCCGCCGGATAGCCGTTTACTGTGCCACGTGTGGTCCGCTGACGATCACTTACATGTCCGCGGGGCTCCAGAGCGTCCTCTTCGGGATCCCCTTCATGGCCGGCGCTCTCCTTCGTCGTCATCACGTCGCTGCAATATAGGATCCAATAGGAGCGGCATGCGTAGCAACGGGATGGCGGCGACGGAGAGTGAGGATCCCGGGCAGCAGAGATGTTCCGGAGCGACGGGGACGCGGCTACAGCGATGAAGGGCGACATCCAGGGCAGCGGTGACGAGCGTTGACGGGTCCGGAGCGGCGGGGACACGTGAGTATAATCTCCTATACTTTACATTGCACGGATCCCTCAAGATACGATGGTTTCAACAAACGATGGTCCATTTGGAATGGATTACCATTGTATGTTGAGGGAACACTGTACTGGGAAATAAGAGGAATATTGGGTCTCGGTTGTATTGGGTATATTTGTTTACTAACCGAGAAAAACTACTGATACACTGGAGTGAAGTAATGGCAGCCGCCCGCACATGGTTTGTGTTACAGATCTGTCTATTATAAATGTGTTATCCGTTGCTGCACCTTGACCCAGACCTCACATTGTGAGTGTATGTGAACACGTGAGTGTGTATTACTAAGAGGTGTGGAAATAGCCTGAGAGATGAGGTAACAGGGAGGGGAAGGGAACCTGTTGGCAAGCGCACTGTATCACACAGTACAGTAATAGCGCCAACTGTACTATACCTGCCAGCATTTTACGGTGTTTATATTTACACTCATAACATTGACCCGGGCATGTACGGCAGCAGGTTCCTTGCTGGCTTCACGCCAAAGGCTACACAAGTGGTGTACTATTCAAACGACTATGCAAATGTGATCCCACAACAAGTACAGCTGTTTGCCTTTATTTTATAGGGGAATCATTTTGTCATAAATGGGATTTTGCTACTTTGTCATTAAAGGGATACTCCGCTCCTAGACATCTTATCCCCTATCCAAAGGATAGGGGATATGATGTCTGATTGTGGGGGGCCCGCCCCTATCCTTTAAAGTTGTCTTGCACCACATAACTACTTTAAAGGGATACTCCACTGCCCCAGCGTCCAGAACGTTTGGTTCCGAAGGCTGGGTGCGGGCTTCGGGGGTCGTGACATCACGGCAACGCACCTCGTGATGTCACGTAACGCCCCCTCAGTGCAAGTCTATGGGAGGGGGCGTGGCGGCTGCCACGCCCCCTCCCATAGACTTGCACTGAGGGGGCGTTGCGTGACATCACGAGGGGCTTGGCCATGACGCCACGCCCCCGCAGCCTGCACCCAGCATTCGGAACAAAATGTTCTGGACGCTGGGGCAGTGGAGTATCCCTTTAAAGGGGTACTCCGCCCCTAGACATCTTATCCCCTATCCAAAGGATAGGGGATAAGATGTCAGATTGCCAGGGTCCCGCTGCTGGGGACCCCGGGGATCGCTGCTGCAGCACCCCGCTATCATTTCTGCGCAGAGCGAGATCGCCCTGCACGGAATGACGGGCAACACAGGGGCCGGAGCATCGTTACGTCACGGCCCCGCCCCTCGTGACGTCACGGCCCGCCCCCGTCGATACAAGTCTATGGAAGGGGGTGTGGCGGTCGTCACGCCCCCTGCCATAGACTTGCATTAAGGGGACAGGCCGTGATGTCATGAGGGGCGGAGCCATGATGTCACGCTGCTCCGGCCCCTGTATCGCCCGTCATTACGCACAAAGCGAATGATGGCGGGGTGCCGCAGCGGCGATCC
Organism: Hyla sarda; assembly: GCF_029499605.1. Classification (NCBI taxonomy): domain Eukaryota; kingdom Metazoa; phylum Chordata; class Amphibia; order Anura; family Hylidae; genus Hyla; species Hyla sarda. Next base: position 29,767,687 of record NC_079200.1, read on the forward strand.
CCGGGGTCCCCAGCAGCGGGACCGCGGCAATATGACATCTTATCCCCTATCCTTTGGATAGGGGATAAGTTGCCAGGCGCGGAGTACCCCTTTAAGTCTAGACTTCAGGGACGGGGACTCCTCCAAAGTTTTTGCTAATGCGCCTTCACCAACCATAATCTGGCTGTTCCCCTGGGTGTTGACCTCTTGATTTTCATGTACTTCTAAATAACAAAGTCTGAGCATCTGCAGTTCTGCCCATTGCACCACCCATAGTGGTGGCTTTGCCAAAGCAGATCAGCTTCATTGGCACTGAAAATCATGGCCAGAAATACATTTGCAGATTATTCTATCCCTGGATATAATTTACAGTAACTTCAGCATCCAAATACAACATTTCACCATTTCTACTCTTTATTTTTAGAGTCATGATAGTTTGGCTGACAGCTACTCATCCTGATTCCCCTATACACATTAATACTCAGCCGAGCATTCATATGTTTTCAGTAGGGATTGACCGATTATCGGTTTGGCCGATATTATCGGACGATATTCACGATTTTGGACGTTATCGGTATCGTCAATTACCTTGCTGATAATCCGATAATGCCCTGCCCCCCGCACCGCACCCCCTACCACCGCGCCGCACCCCCCCCACCGCACCACCCCGGCCAAAGACCGCCGCTGCCCCATTGCCTCCCCCATCCCCGGTTTAATTACCTGTTCCCGGGGCCCGGGCTACTTCGGGCTCCTGTGTTACGCTGTGCGCTGCGCAATGACGAGTGACGTCCTCAACGCGACGTCACCATCAGTGCGCACAGTGACAGCTCAGGAGGACGCCGGAGCCAGAAGTAGCGTGGACCCCGGGAACAGGTAATTATAAAACCGGGAATGGGGGAGGCAATGGGGCAGCAGCGGCGGTGGTCTCTGGCCAGGGTGGGGGGTGCGGTGCAGTGGTGGCGGTGGTGGTAGGACTCAGGAGGACCCCAGGACAGGCAGGGGCGAGAGAAGCGGGCGACGGCGGCGGTCTCTGGCACCGCAAAAGCCGCTGCAGTTCATTGATTTAAAGCGCCCGCTTGGAATCAATGATCTGCAGCGGTGTCGGCGGGGGTGGGGGGGGATAAATAGCCAATAACTTATACCGGAATATCGGTATAAGTTATCGGCTATCGGCCCTAACCTCCCCAGATTATAGGTATCGGCCCTAAAAAATCGATATCGGTCGATCCTTAGTTTTTAGTGGGGAGATGAGAGAAATCAGAATACCTCGAGTGAAAACAAAAAGCTCAGGAGTGAAAATTCAATATGCTGGACCCTTCTCTTCCCCAACATCATCCATCGTTGGAGAGTCAGGAGGCCACCTTACATGTGATATAGTTGACTCGTCTAATCCAAGTTATCTGGTTCTGTTGACTTTTCTCTGACGTGTAGTCATAAAATGGAGAACTGCAGTCAGTCTATAACTAGGGCCTATAGTTGTCCTTGATGGAGTGATTCCTGCTGGGCACCAAAGAGCTGCTGCCAAGGGCGTCACTCATCCTGGAGAAATGTGCAGCATTGTCTGTAGCGTCCCCACGGCAATGTCAGATGACCCCTAGAGGGTCCTTATTGACAACTCCTATATCTTAGGTTCAATCACACTTCCAAGATAACTATATGTGGATATTGAAGATGAGGAGTTGATGGCACCTTTGCCAAAGCCTATTTTCAGGGAAATATCCAGGATTTAACTCTTCCCACCAGAGGTGTAGCTTGTAGCTTCTGGGCCCGATGCAAAATCTGCAGCAGGGTCCCATATGCCAATTATAATACTGGTCTCTTATGGGGCAGATGTGCTATGGGGCCCCCTTATGCACCAGGGCCCCGATGCGACTGCTACCTCTATAGCTACACCCCTGCTTCCCACCTTACATGAGGATTAGGCAGATTCATAGACCACATTTTCTGCCTCCCAGTGTTGTTTATGTTTTAGCCTCTGCTTTGCTTTCTCTTAGGCTAGGTTCACACTGTGGAATTTCTGGGCAGAATTTCTGCCGGAGATCGGGCCGGCGGCACTAGGACTGCGTGGACTACATTGCCATCCCCATAGATGGCAATGCATTTCTGAGCAGATCTCCCAAAAAATCCACCCAGAAATGCATTGCAGTCTATGGGGGAAGCAATGCAGTCTGCTCGGTCCTAGCGCCGCCAGCTTGATCTCCGGCAGAAATTCTGCCCAGAAATTCTTCAGTGTGAACCCAGCCTTAGGGTCTATTCACACGGCAGAACTTCTGCTTGCGGAATTCCGCCTCAAATTAAAGCCCGCAGACTTCTATAGGATTCCGCAATCCCATTCACACGTCTGAATTTCCGCAAGCGGAAATTCAGAAGTGTGAATGGGAGTGCAGAATCCCATAGAAGTCTATGGGCTTTAATTTGAGGCAGAAATTCTTCCATTTGAATAGACCATTAGGCTATGTTCACACTATGGAATTTCTGGGCAGAATTTCTGCCGGAGATCGAGCCGGTGGCACTAGGATCGCGTGGACTACATTGCCGTCCCCATAGATGGCAATGCATTTATGAGCAAATCTCCCAAAAGATCCACCCAGAAATGCATTGCAGTCTATGGGGGGCAGCAATGCAGTCTGCTCGGTCCTAGCGTCGCCGGCTCGATCTCCAGCAGAAATTCTGCCCAGAAATTCTGCAGTGTTAACCCAGCCTTAGTGTCTCCTTTTCTGACTGCTCACCCTCCCCATTCACCACCATATCACTCCTCTCTATTGCGTAGCCGTCCACCTTCCTTCCTAAATGAATAAAATATGGCTTATGGTGGCATTCCAGATCATTAGGTTCCAAATTGGACCCAACGTGGCACAGGATACCTTGCATATTGCCTGTATATACCCACCAGTAAAACTGTAATTTTACCCATCACAATATCCGAATGCAAGATACATTAAAAGTATATAGATGCTATATTATGAGTGAAGCATGAGAAGTTATATGCCATAGAGTAGTGGATGAGGTAGATAAAAAAAACTGATATTTTTCTTGCAGCGCTCGACCAATGGAATTAGAAGAGACCAAACTCTTATGGTTATCAAAGAGTAGTGTTTATTGAAAGCACATCAACGCGTTTCTGGCCCAGAATGGGCCCTTCATCAGGACAAGGTGCTCTCACGCGTCCGTCCAGTCACTTGTTTTTCCTTGTTTTTTTTTATTTTTTTTGTCATATGTTTTTTCCTCTATAACCATTGTTTAACTATACTTCACTAGGGGCGCGTGTCCTGTTTTTTCCTTTTCTCCTCTTTATATACAGTAGTGGATAACAGCAGGGTGGTATATATGTATAATAGTTCAGCACAATGATGTAATAATACTAGACACGGCTATCTTACTGGTAAAAGAAGGGGGAGAGTAACATGTGACTGTAGGTCAGACTACACACAGGTTTATTTGTACGTAGTTTCCATGGTGATGTACACATGGCGCCTATTAAGTGATCAGTCAGTCCTTGAAGGCAAATAGTGTTAAGCAGCATCCGCATCTAGCAGGATGAATGTTATTGTTTTCATTCCTCGTGGTAAAAGGCAGTAAAGGGGTTAATGTGTGTATGCTTGGTGGTCTATGGTAGTAAAGGTGTTAAGGTGGCCATACACGGTCAATATATATCGGCCGAAGGCTTGGCTGGCAGCCATCTCTCCTGATTTCCCCATGCACTTAAAGGGTTACTCCGCTACCCAGCGTCCGGAACATTGAGTCCCTAACGCTGTGTGCGGGCTTCCGTGTTCACACCTGCCCCCTCGTGACGTCACGCCCCGTCATGTGATGTCACGTCCCGCCCCCTCAATGCAAGTCTGAGGGAGGGGGCGTGACGGCCGTCACGCCCCCTCCCATAGACTTGCATTGAGGGGGCAGGATGTGACATCACATGATGGGGCATGACGCCACGAGGGGGCGGGCGTGAACACGGAAGCCCGCACACAACATTAGGGACTCAATGTTCCGGACGCTGGGGAGCGGAGTAATCCTTTTAATGTTTGCATTGGCCAAAAGTTCATGTGTTGTCTATGGAAAGAGGAAGGGTAGGCCTCTGCCAGACAGCTCTGGCAGTAGTTTATCTCTCCCCAAACAATAGGGACAGGCAGTTTGAATCCAACATGTCTAACCCTTCTCTCCCTGACAGCATCTGAGTGGCCACCATACACTTAAAGGGTTAGCCAGGAAAAAAACTTTTTTTTATATATCAACTGGCTCCAGAAAGTTAAACAGATTTGTAAATTACTTCTGTTAAAAAAAAATCTTAATCCTTTCAGTACTTATAAGCTGCTGAAGTTGAGTTATTCTTTTCTGTCTAAGTGCTCTCTGATGACACCTGTCTCGGGAACTGTCCAGAGTAGAAGCAAATCCCCATAGCAAACCTCTTCTACTCTATACAGTTCCCGAGACAAGCAGAGATGTCAGCAGAGAGCACTGTTGCCAGACAGAAAAGAACAACTTAACTTCAGCAGCTGATAATTATCAGAAGGATTAAGATTTTTTTAATAGAAGTCATTTACAAATCTGTTTAACTTTCTGGAGCCAGTTGATATGTAAACATTTTTTTTTACTGGAGAATTGGCTGGAGCCATCAAAGTTGGTAGGTTTGGACGACTCTTGTCTAACGTGTATGGGCACCTTTAGAGTGATCAAGCCAGATCTGGTGATCTAGGGCAATGAACGGGTTAATGTAAATATTCCTGGTGATCTGGAGCAGTGAAGGGGTCAATATACTGGTTGTGTAGCGGTTAATATAAGGATCCATGGTGGTCTAGGGCAGTGAATGAGCTAACATCAGTGTTCCTGGCGTTCTAGGACTATAAATGGGTTAATGTTCCGAATCCTTGGTGGCTCTAGACAGTGAAGGGTTTAATGTGAATGGTGGAGGGGCAGTACAAGGGTTATTCTTTCATACTTGGTGTCAGTGTTTACTCATCTTTCCAGGTTTCAGTGATGTCCTGCCTGTAACATCCTGTTTTTTAGATCATACAGATGGTGCAGAGAGGGTGCGGAGAACATTGTGCAGCTGTAGCTCTATGACCACACAGTTCTATGATCGGGCAGAGTGATTTTGGAGAGTTATAGACCGCGTTAGTGTAGTAAGAATGTCCTATGCCACTATGACCCCTATCGTTATGCCACTGGCCCATCTCGATCCCTGTCCATTAGCAAAAGCACCTACACCGGACACGTGAGCCTAAGAACCGAACCATGGAGCAAGGGAAGACGGCTGGTTTCATAAATCATGTCTTCATTTACATCATATGGATGGCCGGGGAGGAGATGGCACCAGGATGTAGTATGGTACGAAGTCAAGCCGGTGTAGGCAGTGTGATGCTGTAGATATGCTCTTATGGGAAACCATCATGCCAGGACCCAAGGTTTCCCATAAGAGCATATCTAGAGCATCACACTGCCTACACCGGCTTGACTTCGTACCATACTACATCCTGGTGCCATCTCCTCCCCGGCCATCCATATGATGTAAATGAAAACATGATTTATGGATGTTCCGGTGGATATTACTGTGACACGTACCACACAACTAAACATAGTATAGCACAAGTACACCCCTTCATGGCAGCAGGATCCTCTAAGAGCAGTCGCCTCTTTTAGCAGGATAATTCCCCGGGCACACTGCAGAAATCGTTCAGAAATAAGGAATATGACATCAAGGTGGTGACCTGACTTCCAAAATCTCCTCCATCCCAATGTGACTGATCATCTGTTGGATGTGCGATCCATGGAGGCCGCACCTCACATCTTACAGGACATAGAGGATTTGCAGATAACACAGGACTCCTATAGAAGTCTTGTAGGGTCCAGGCCTCAATAGATCAAAGCTATTTTGGTGGCACAAGGAAGATCTAAAGTTTTAACGTTATGGCTCATCCGTATAGCGCGCATAACAACGGTAGCCACAACATTGTTGAATATATTTAATCAGTTCAAGACACAAGAATATAGAAAACTCCTGCACTCACCGCTCAGCTCACGAGTCGAAGCTCCTCGAACGGGAAACACCGGGGACACCGGACTGCAGAAATGTGGGCACTCAGAAGCGAACATCCGGCAACCGGCTGCCATAAGAAGCGCTAGTTTGTGCGAAAACTGCCGGTTGTTCGCCTATGAGCGCCCACATTTCTTCTGTGGTGTCCCGGTACAGAACCTGTCCCTTTGTCTAAAGTCCCCTCAGCCAGAGTCCCTCCAATAACATGATGTCTGCAGATTGTACTGTATTGTATATATCATCTGCTCAGCTCCTCCAGCTCCATAACATGATGTCTGCAGATTGTACTGTATTGTATATATCATCAGCTCAGCTCCTTCTGCTCTATAACATGATACCTGCAGATTGTACTGTATTGTATATATCATCTGCTCAGCTCCTCCTGCTCTATAACATAATACCTGCCGATTGTACGGTAATGTATATATCATCTGTTCAGCCCCTCCTGCTCTGTAACATACCTGCAGATTGTACTGTATTGTATATATCATCTGCTCAGCTCCTCCTGCTCAGTAACATGATACCTGCAGATTGTACTGTATTGTATATATCATCTGCTCAGCTCCTCCTGCTCTATAACATGATACCTGCAGATTGTACTGTATTGTATATATTATCTGCTCAGCTCCTTCTGCTCCATAACATGATTCCTGCAGATTGTACTATATTGTATATATCTTCTGCTCAGCTCCTCCTGCTCTATAACATACCTGCAGACTGTACTGTATTGTATATATTATCTGCTCAGCTCCTCCTGCTCTATAACATGATACCTGCAGATTGTACTGTATTGTATATATCATCTGCTCAGCTCCTTCTGCTCTATAACATGATACCTGCAGATTGTACTGTATTGTATTGTATATATATCATCTGCTCAGCCCCTCCTGCTCTGTAACATGATACCTGCAGATTGTACTGTATTGTATATATCATCTGCTCAGCTCCTCCTGCTCTATAACATGATACCTGCAGATTGTACTGTATTGTATATATTATCTGCTCAGCTCCTTCTACTCTATAACATGATACCTGCAGATTGTACTGTATTGTATATATCTTCTGCTCAGCTCCTCCTGCTCTATAACATACCTGCAGATTGCACTGTATTGTATATATTATCTGCTCAGCTCCTCCTGCTCTATAACATGATACCTGCAGATTGTACTGTATTGTATATATCATCAGCTCAGCTCCTCCTGTTCTATAACATGATACCTGCAGATTGTACTGTATTGTATATATCATCTGCTCAGCCCCTCCTGCTCTGTAACATGATACCTGCAGATTGGACTGTTATGTATATATCATCTGCTCAGCCCCTCCTACTCTGTAACATGATACCTGCAGATTGTACTGTATTGTATATATCATCTGCTCAGCTCCTCCTGCTCTATAACATGATACATGCAGATTGTACTGTATTGTATTTATTATTTGCTCAGCTCCTTCTGCTCTATAACATGATACCTGTAGATTGCACTGTATTGTTCATATCATCTGCTCAGCTCCTCCTGCTCTATAACATGATACCTGCAGATTGTACTGTATTGTTCATATCATCTGCTCAGCTCCTCCTGCTCTATAACATGATACCTGCAGATTGTACTATATTGTATATATCATCTGCTCAGCTCCTTCTGCTCTATAACATGATACCTGCAGATTGTACTGTATTGTATTGTATATATATCATCTGCTCAGCCCCTCCTGCTCTGTAACATGATACCTGCAGATTGTACTGTATTGTATATATCATCTGCTCAGCTCCTCCTGCTCTATAACATGATACCTGCAGATTGTACTGTATTGTATATATTATCTGCTCAGCTCCTTCTACTCTATAACATGATACCTGCAGATTGTACTGTATTGTATATATCTTCTGCTCAGCTCCTCCTGCTCTATAACATACCTGCAGATTGTACTGTATTGTATACATTATCTGCTCAGCTCCTCCTGCTCTATAACATGATACCTGCAGATTGTACTGTATTGTATATATCATCTGCTCAGCTCCTTCTGCTCTATAACATGATACCTGCAGATTGTACTGTATTGTATTGTATATATATCATCTGCTCAGCCCCTCCTGCTCTGTAACATGATACCTGCAGATTGTACTGTATTGTATATATCATCTGCTCAGCTCCTCTTGCTCTATAACCTGATACCTGCAGATTGTACTGTATTGTATGTATCATCTGCTCAGCTCCTCCTGCTCTATATAATGATACCTGCAGATTGTACTGTGTTGTATATATCAACTGCTCAGCTCCTCCTGCTCTAAAACATGATACCTGCAGATTGTACTGTATTGTATGTATCATCTGCTCAGCCCCTCCTGCTCTGTAACATGATACCTGCAGATTGTACTGTATTGTATATATCATCTGCTCAGCTCCTCCTGCTCTATAACATGATACCTGCAGATTGTACTATATTGTATATATTATCTGCTCAGCTCCTTATGCTCCATAACATGATACCTGCAGATTGTACTGTATTGTATATATCTTCTGCTCAGCTCCTCCTGCTCTATAACATACCTGCAGATTGTACTGCATTGTATATATCATGTGCTCAGCTCCTCCTGCTCTATAATATGATATCTGCAGATTGTACTGTATTGTATATATCATCTGCTCAGCTCCTCCTGCTCTATAACATGATACCTGCAGATTGTACTGTATTATAAATATAATCTGCTCAGCTCCTCCTGCTCTATGACATGATACCTGTAGATTGTACTGTATTGTATATGTCAACTGCTCAGCTCCTCCTGCTCTCTAACATGATACCTGCAGATTTTACTGTATTGTATATATCATGTGCTCAGCTCCTCCTACTTTATAACATGTTACCTCCAGATTGTACTGTATTGTATATATCATGTGCTCAGCTCCTCCTGCTCTAAAATATGATACCTACAGATTGTACTGTATTGTATATATCATCTGCTCAGATCCTCCTGCTCTACAACATGATACCTGCAGATTGTACTATATTGTATATATCATCTGCTCAGCTCCTCCTGCTCTATAACATGATACCTGCAGATTGTACTGTATTGTATATATCATGTGCTCAGCTCCTCCTGCTCTAAAATATACCTGCAGATTGTACTGTATATATCATCTGCTCAGCTCCTCCTGCTTTATAACATGATACCTGCAGATTGTACTGTATTGTATATATCATCTGCTCAGCTCCTCCTGCTCTATAACATGTTACCTGCAGATTGTACTGTATTGTATATATCATCTGTTCAGCTCCTCCTGCTCTATAACATGTTACCTGCAGATTGTAGTGTATTGTATATATCATGTGCTCAGCTCCTCCTGCTCTATAACATGATACCTGCAGATTGTACTGTATTGTATATATCATCTGCTCAGCTCCTCCTACTCTATAACATGATGCCTGCAGATTGTACTGTATTGTTTATATCATCTGCTCAGCTCCTCCTGCTCTATAACATGATACCTGCAGATTGTATTGTATATATAATCTGCTCAGCTCCTCCTGCTCTATAACATGACACCTGCAGATTGTACTGTATTGTATATGATATCTGCTCAGCTCCTCCTGCTCTATAACATGATACCTGCAGATTGTACTGTATTGCATATATCATCTGCTCAGCTCCTCCTGCTCTATAACATGATACCTGCAGATTGTACTGTATTGTATATATCATGTGCTCAGCTCCTCCTGCTCTATAACATGATACCTGTAGATTGTACTGTGTTGTATATATCATCTTCTCAGCTCCTCCTGCTCTATAACATGATCTCTGCAGATTGTACTGTATTGTTCATATCATCTGCTCAGCTCCTCCTGCTCTTTAACATGATACCTGCAGATTGTACTGTATTGTAGTTATTATCTGCTCAGCTCCTCCTGCTCTATAACATGATACCTGTAGATTGTACTGTATTGTTCATATCATCTGCTCAGGTCCTCCTGCTCTATAACAAGATACCTGCAGATTGTACTGTATTGTTCATATCATCTGCTCAGCTCCTCCTGCTCTATAACATGATACCTGCAGATTGTACTGTATTGTATATATCATCTGCTCAGCTCCTCCTGCTCTATAACATGATGTCTGCAGATTGTACTGTATTGTATTTATCATCTGCTCAGCTCCTCCTGCTCTATAACATGATACCTGCAGATTGTACTGTATTGTTCATATCATCTGCTCAGCTCCTCCTGCTCTATAACATGATACCTGCAGATTGTACTGTATTGTATTTATTATTTGCTCAGCTCCTTCTGCTCTATAACATGATACCTGTAGATTGCACTGTATTGTTCATATCATCTGCTCAGCTCCTCCTGCTCTATAACATGATACCTGCAGATTGTACTGTATTGTTCATATCATCTGCTCAGCTCCTCCTGCTCTATAACATGATACCTGCAGATTGTACTGTATTGTATATATCATCTGCTCAGCTCCTCCTGCTCTATAACATGATGTCTGCAGATTGTACTGTACTGTATTTATCATCTGTTCAGCTCCTCCTGCTCTATAACATGATACCTGCAGATTGTACTGTATTGTATATATCATCTGCTCAGCTTCTCCTGCTCTATAACATGATACCTGCAGATAGTACTGTATTGTATATATTATCTGCTCAGCTCCTCCTGCTCTATAACATGATACCTGTAGATTGTACTGTGTTGTATATATCATCTTCTCAGCTCCTCCTGCTCTATAACATGATCTCTGCAGATTGTACTGTATTGTTCATATCATCTGCTCAGCTCCTCCTGCTCTATAACATGATACCTGCAGATAGTACTGTATTGTATATATTATCTGCTCAGCTCCTCCTGCTCTATAACATGATACCTGCAGATTGTACTGTATTGTATATATTATCTGCTCAGCTCCTCCTGCTCTATAACATGATACCTGTAGATTGTACTGTGTTGTATATATCATCTTCTCAGCTCCTCCTGCTCTATAACATGATCTCTGCAGATTGTACTGTATTGTTCATATCATCTGCTCAGCTCCTCCTGCTCTTTAACATGATACCTGCAGATTGTACTGTATTGTAGTTATTATCTGCTCAGCTCCTCCTGCTCTATAACATGATACCTGTAGATTGTACTGTATTGTTCATATCATCTGCTCAGGTCCTCCTGCTCTATAACAAGATACCTGCAGATTGTACTGTATTGTTCATATCATCTGCTCAGCTCCTCCTGCTCTATAACATGATACCTGCAGATTGTACTGTATTGTATATATCATCTGCTCAGCTCCTCCTGCTCTATAACATGATGTCTGCAGATTGTACTGTATTGTATTTATCATCTGCTCAGCTCCTCCTGCTCTATAACATGATACCTGCAGATTGTACTGTATTGTTCATATCATCTGCTCAGCTCCTCCTGCTCTATAACATGATACCTGCAGATTGTACTGTATTGTATTTATTATTTGCTCAGCTCCTTCTGCTCTATAACATGATACCTGTAGATTGCACTGTATTGTTCATATCATCTGCTCAGCTCCTCCTGCTCTATAACATGATACCTGCAGATTGTACTGTATTGTTCATATCATCTGCTCAGCTCCTCCTGCTCTATAACATGATACCTGCAGATTGTACTGTATTGTATATATCATCTGCTCAGCTCCTCCTGCTCTATAACATGATGTCTGCAGATTGTACTGTACTGTATTTATCATCTGTTCAGCTCCTCCTGCTCTATAACATGATACCTGCAGATTGTACTGGATTGTATATATCATCTGCTCAGCTTCTCCTGCTCTATAACATGATACCTGCAGATAGTACTGTATTGTATATATTATCTGCTCAGCTCCTCCTGCTCTATAACATGATACCTGCACACTGTACTGTATTGTATATATCATCTGCTCAGCTCCTCCTGCTCTATAACATGATACCTGCAGATTGTACTGTATTGTATATATCATCTGCTCAGCTCCTCCTGCTCTATAACATGATACCTGCAGATTGTACTGTATTGTATTTTTTATCTGCTCAGCTCCTCCTGTTCTATAACATGATACCTGTAGATTGTACTGTATTGTATATATCATGTGCTCAGCTCCTCCTGCTCTATAACATGATACCTGTAGATTGTACTGTGTTGTATATATCATCTTCTCAGCTCCTCCTGCTCTATAACATGATCTCTGCAGATTGTACTGTATTGTTCATATCATCTGCTCAGCTCCTCCTGCTCTTTAACATGATACCTGCAGATTGTACTGTATTGTAGTTATTATCTGCTCAGCTCCTCCTGCTCTATAACATGATACCTGTAGATTGTACTGTATTGTTCATATCATCTGCTCAGGTCCTCCTGCTCTATAACAAGATACCTGCAGATTGTACTGTATTGTTCATATCATCTGCTCAGCTCCTCCTGCTCTATAACATGATACCTGCAGATTGTACTGTATTGTATATATCATCTGCTCAGCTCCTCCTGCTCTATAACATGATGTCTGCAGATTGTACTGTGTTGTATTTATCATCTGCTCAGCTCCTCCTGCTCTATAACATGATACCTGCAGATTGTACTGTATTGTTCATATAATCTGCTCAGCTCCTCCTGCTCTATAACATGATACCTGCAGATTGTACTGTATTGTATTTATTATTTGCTCAGCTCCTTCTGCTCTATAACATGATACCTGTAGATTGCACTGTATTGTTCATATCATCTGCTCAGCTCCTCCTGCTCTATAACATGATACCTGCAGATTGTACTGTATTGTATATATCATCTGCTCAGCTCCTCCTGCTCTATAACATGATGTCTGCAGATTGTACTGTACTGTATTTATCATCTGCTCAGCTCCTCCTGCTCTATAACATGATGTCTGCAGATTGTACTGTATTGTATTTATCATCTGCTCAGCTCCTCCTGCTCTATAACATGATACCTGCAGATTGTACTGGATTGTATATATCATCTGCTCAGCTTCTCCTGCTCTATAACATGATACCTGCAGATAGTACTGTATTGTATATATTATCTGCTCAGCTCCTCCTGCTCTATAACATGATACCTGCAGACTGTACTGTATTGTATATATCATCTGCTCAGCTCCTCCTGCTCTATAACATGATACCTGCAGATTGTTCTGTATTGTATATATCATCTGCTCAGCTCCTCCGTCTCTATAACATGATACCTACAGATTGTACTGTATTGTATATATATCATCTGCTCAGCTCCTCCTGCTCTATAACATGATACCTGCAGATTGGACTGTATTGAATTTATCATCTGCTCAGCTCCTCCTGCTCTATAACATGATACCTGCAGATTGCACTGTATTGTATATATCATCTGCTCAGCTCCTCCTGCTCTATAACATGATGTCTGCAGATTGTACTGTATTGTATATATCATCTGCTCAGCTCCTCCTGCTCTATAACATGATGCCTGCAGATTGTACTGTATTGTATATATCATCTGCTCAGCTCCTCCTGCTCTATAACATACCTGCAGATTGTACTGTATTGTATATATCATCTGCTCAGCTCCTCCTGCTCTATAACATGATACCTGCAGATAGTACTGTATTGTATATATTATCTGCTCAGCTCCTCCTGCTCTATAACTTGATACCTGCAGACTGTACTGTATTGTATATATCATCTGCTCAGCTCCTCCTGCTCTATAACATGATACCTGCAGATTGTACTGTATTGTATATATCATCTGCTCAGCTCCTCCTGCTCTATAACATGATCCCTGCAGACGGGACTGTATTTGTAATGTGACAGATTCCCTTTAATGGTCTATTCACACGTACAGTATTCTGTGCAGATTTGATGTGCAGGATTTTCTGCTGCAGATTTCAAAGTAAACTGAATGACTGAACACAGCTTGAAACCCTATGCATCAAATCTGCGCAGAATACTGAATAGACCCTAAGCGCAAAACCTTCCATGTCTGTCATTGACTTCTCTCCCGCCGTACAGTGTGAACATTGCTATAATGTTCAAGCAGTGGAGGATTTGCCTCATGTCACACCTCATTCTTCTCTATTATAGTTCTGATTGACGCCGTCTCACTGCTAATCGGTGTTAACCCTTATGATACCCGCTCATGTTCGCTTCTTATGTTTTTTTTTTTGTTCTATATCATGATTTAGCTACTTGGAAATCCACATCCTTTTCCTTTTTCTCACCCCCTGTGTATAAGTCTTTAAAAGATCACATTTGGCTTATGCCCCTCCCAACGTGACGGCGATTTGCTTCCTGCAAAGTGACTTTGAGCAGTCACCGTCCCCGCCTCGTGACGCCTCCTCTTGCACATGTCTTTGCAGCAGGCTCTGCTGTGTGACGGGTTGTGTCTCAGCGTGTCACATGTAGCAGCCATGTGTCTCCTCCTAGTCACTCTCCCTTCTTTACTGCCCTGGGATTGTTTTGTTCGCTCCTTTTGACTCACATGTGTCTGTGAATCAACACTGCTGTTAAATAATAGACAGCATTTCTCCCGAGCCAAGAGTTTAACCGTTCATTATCCAGGCCTTCGGCCGCCGCTGCCCTTTTTGCCCTATGAGACACATCTGACAGATCACAGTCCTAGAGCAATTCAATTCCATATTGACTGACAGCTCATCTCGTGGAGTACAGTGAGGTCATTGCTGTCTACAGGCCGCAGGTTATACAATAGGGAATCACTATACAGGGATTAGATTTTGCGCTGCGCTTCGCACATTTGCAAACAGGCAGGGGTTGTTTTTTCCCCTTCGTAAACAGATCCAAAAGGATTGAGTAACAGAGGCCAAAATTGTGGAGTGAACATGGATACGTTTGTAGTGTGAGATACGGATCCAATTGACCCAGTAATGCGTTGAGTTTTGGGTCTTGTATAAATTGGATCCTGATGGACGAAGAAGTTTCAAGCCCAAATAAATGAATGAGACCCATCAACAGAGACTAAACAAGACCTTAAAGGGGTTCTCCGGTGCTTAGACATCTTATCCCCTATCCAAAGGATAGGGGATAAGATGCCTGATCGCGGGAGTCCCGCTGCTGGGGACCCCCGGGATCTTGCACGCGGCACCCTGTTTGTAATCAGTCCCCGGAGCGTGTTCGCTCCGGGTCTGATTACCGGCGACCACAGGGCCTGCGGGGTTTGACGTCACGCCTTTGCCCCCGTGTGACGTGACGCTCCGCCCTTCAATGCAAGCCTATAGGAGGGGGCGTGATAGCTGTCACGCCCCCTCCCGTAGGCTTGCATTGAGGGGCGGAGCGTCATGTCACACGGGGGTGGAAGCGTGACGTCACACGCCGCCGGCCCTGTGGTCGTCGGTAATCAGTCCCGGAGCGAACACGCTCCGGGGACTGATTACAAACAGGGTGCCGCGTGCAAGATCCCGGGGGTCCCCAGCAGCGGGACTCCCGCGATCAGGCATCTTATCCCCTATCCTTTGGATAGGGGATAAGATGTCTAAGCACCGGAGAACCCCTTTAATGAAGACAGCCTCTCAATAATAAGCTTATTGCTGCGATTTGGGCTCTTGGGGGGAGATTTATACAAACCTGTGCAGAGAAAAGTTGCCCAGTTGCCCATAGCAACCAATTAGATGGCTTCTTTAATTTTTAAAGGGACCTCTGTAAAATGAAAGAAGTGATCCGATTGGTTGCTATGGGCAACTGGGCAATTTTTCCTCTGCACAGTTTTTGATGACTCTCCCCCATGTTGATATTTTGGGGAGACTATATTCTATTGTAACATGAATCTAGGGTTCAAGTGCCTTTGGGAAATAACTTCTGAAGGCCATTAGAACACTATCACACTCTAGTGCCAAGCAAAGGTTGAACATGTATGGCAGTGTTTCTCAACCAGGGTGCCTCCAGCTGTTGCAAGACTACAACTCCCAGCATGCCTGGGCAGCCGAAGGCTGGTATTACAAATGGGCCAATATATACTATATTAAAGGGGTACTCCACCGGGAAAAAAATTTTTTAAATCAACTGGTGCCAGAAAGTTAAATAGATTTGTAAATTACTTCTATTAAAAAAATCTTAATCCTTCCAGTACTTATCAGCTGCTGTTATGATCCACAGGAAGTTCTTTTCTTTTAGAATTTCCTTTCCAGTCTGACCCCAGTGCTCTCTGCTGAGACCTCTGTCCATTTTGGAAACTGTCCAGAGCAGGATAGCTTTTCTATGGGGATTTCCGTGTTCCTAAAATGGACAGAGGTGTCAGCATAGAGCATTGTGGTCAGGCAGAAAGGAAATTCAAAAAGGAAAGAACTTCCTGTGGATCATAACAGCAGCTGAAAAGTCCTGGAAGGATTAGGATTTTTTAATAGAAGTCTATTAAAAATCTGTTTATCTTTTTGGAGCCAATTGATTTAAAAAAAAATGTTTTCCAGTGGAGTACCCCTTTAATATCATAAATATCTGCTATCTGTATAGTCCAGATGTCTATACTTATAGCTTTTATCATAAATCCCGTAGGAGGAGAAAGGCACCAGGAGAACGCAGCTGAGCTAAGGAACACGATTCCTATGATTTCCATTGTCCTAAGCATAAAGGAACTAGTTGATGTTGCGGCTGAATGTGCAGACCTGCAGTCTACTGACCTACATTATTTCGAGGGTGTGTGATTGATATGAACTCTATCAGCCACGGAGATGCCGAAGAAGACATTCAGCGCTACTTGTTCTAACAGAATCTATTGCTGTAGCCCTAGTAAAAAGAATAGCATTGGAAATCCAAACAACAAAAACACAACACAAGGAAAACATAAAGCAAATATCTTTCACTGGATACACATGTTCAGGTATATGAACTCATGACAATGCTGTTTCTATGTGCCAAGGCATCCTTACTGTCTCAGATATGTTGTTCATTGCTGCACATGTATGCGATGAGCGTGGCGTGAATCACCATCCACCAAGATTGATCCAAAACATTTTTTTTTGACATGGGTAATTGCAAATGGTGCACTGTTAGGGCAGAGCTTCAGACCCCTTCTGTTTTACACTGAAGTATGGAGTAGGTGGGTCGACACTGGCGAATTACGGCCTATGCCAACCTGCTTTATAGAGGACATCTCATATTAGTGCTTAGAAATAGTTCCCATTTCCAGTAGGGGCAGAAATAGTCAGAAGTTATAGTGACACCGATATAGGGTCAGTTTCTGGAACAGCTGGGTGCCCTCCTGTAAGAGCACCCGCTGAGGCTGTTAACTAGTTTTTCTAGAGTCTTTGGCAGCAAAACTTCTATATACCTATATATAAGTGCAAGACAATGCATGCACCTTGTGCGTAAAAACCCAAGGGGAGAATATAGAATATGTGATACAGTCCTAACCTCAGTATCTGAGGAAAGGGATTTAGAAAGAGTGAAGTGCTCATGGGTGTATAGGTAGAGGTAGTAGCAGTACAAAGGGAAGTTCTCTTGGGTGTATAGGGAGAGGTATTAGCAGTAGAAAAAATGGAAGTGCTCATGGGTGTATAGAGAGAGGTATAAGCAGTTGAGAGGGAAGTGCTCATGGGTGTATAGGAAGAGGTTTTAGCAGTAGAGAGGGAAGTGCTCATGGGTGTATAAGACGAGGTATTAGCAGTAAAAAGAGGAAAGTGCACATTGGTGTATAAGACGAGGTATTAGCATTAAAAGAGGGAAGTGTACAGGGAGATATAAGCAGTAGATAAGGAAGTGGTCATGGGTATATAGGGAGAGGTATTAGCAGTTGAAAGATGGAAGTGCTCATGGGTGTAAAGGGAGAGGTAGTAGCAGTAGAGAGGGAAGTGCTCATGGGTGTATAGGAAGAGGTATTAGCAGTAGAAAAAGGAAAGTGCTCATGGGTCTATTGGGAGAGGTATTAGCAGTAGAGAA
Source organism: Hyla sarda (assembly GCF_029499605.1). Classification (NCBI taxonomy): domain Eukaryota; kingdom Metazoa; phylum Chordata; class Amphibia; order Anura; family Hylidae; genus Hyla; species Hyla sarda. The sequence goes on from NC_079200.1 coordinate 29,785,567, forward strand.
GGAAGTGCTCATGGGTGTATAGGGAGAGGTATTAGCAGTAGAAAGGGAAGTGCTCATGGGTGTATAGGAAGAGGTATTAGCAGTAGAATGAGGGAAGTGCTCATGGGTGTATAGAGAGAGAGGCATTAGCAGTAGAGAGGGAAGTGCTCATGTGTGTATACGGAGAGGTTTTAGCAGGAGAGAAGGAAGTGCTCATGGGTGTATAGGAAGAGGTATTAGCAGTAGAGGGAAGTGCTCATGGGTGTATAGGAAGAGGTATTAGCAGTAGAAAGAGGGAAGTGCTCATGGATGTACAGGGAATCAACGCGTTAAAGGAGGAGATAATATTTAAAAGAAAAACTATCACAAGATGCATAGTTTTATATTAGAGGGCCAAAGGTTTCTGCAGTAATATCAGGAAATATTACTTTACTGAGAGAGTAGTGGATGCATGGAATAGCCTTCCTGCAGAAGTGGTGTCTGCAAGTACAGTGAAGGAATTTCAGCATGCATGGGATAGGCATAAGGCTATCCTTCATATAAGATCGGGACAGACATAAGGGTATCCTTCATATAAGATAGGGATAGACATAAGGGTATCCTTCATATAAGATAGGGATAGACATAAGCCTATCATTCATATAAGATAGGGATAGGCATAAGGCTATCCTTTATATAAGACAGGGGACCATTGATCAGAATTATTCAGAATATTAGGCAGACTAGATGGGCCAAATGGTTCTTATCTGCCCTCACATTCTATGTTTCTTTATATGGTGGAAAAACTACATGGGTTTACTTTGTAAAAATAGGAAAGCTGGGTAAAAATCCCTCATGTGGAAGCTGAACCAAGGCCATTGTGGCTGTATAATGCTGAGTAAGAGAGAATACAATGACTGATATACAGTATAGTCACACACACACTTCCTATGACAGAGTCAACTGTACTTCTAGCAATGGTGTAATTATAGTCTTATAAACAGGTAAGCAATGAGATTCACTTAGTAAGCAAAGCAGGTAAATCACTGTGGATCCACAGGAAACAAACCTAGAGCGATGTGTTTATAATCATAGGGAGATAAGATAAGCGGCCACTTGACACTCTGGCGCTGATTATCCCAATTGCAGACCTTTAGGTAAAGTCGGGCTGCCCTTATCCCTATTGTGAGCATATCCCCTTCAGACTGCTAGGATACACTGACTCCTTATGTTTATAGACAGTTTGCAGTGAGTAGAGCAGGTATACAGATCCCTTTAGTGTTCACTTTGAGAAATAAATGGCCACCAGTGAAGGTACATGAACGGCCATTTTGTTTTTTTCTGACCTATATTGTCATAAGAAAAAAAAAATCTAGTGTACACTTCACAACCGTGTCCCGACAACCATTGGGCTCATCCGTCCTGCTACTGAACCCGTCTGACATCCATGGACAAGCATTGCATTGCTGAATCTACTTAAATAAAACATTACTGAAGAGGGCATCCTCAATATGGAGCTCCTGGCAGTGGCAGAGATTGTGATGACGCCTACCTCTCGGTGCCCTGCATCCATCTACTAAAATGGGACATTACTAAGAGGGGATCCTCAATATGGAGCTCCTGGCAGTGGCATAGATTGTGGTGACGCCTACCTCTCGGTGCCCTGCATCCATCTACTAAAATGGGACATTACTAAGAGGGCATCCACAATATCGAGCTTATGGCAGAAGTGGTGGTGACATCTACCCCTCGGTGCCCTGCTTCCATCTACTAAAATGGGACATTACCAAGAGGGCATCCTCAATATGGAGCTCCTGGCAGTGGCAGACATTGTGATGACGCCTACCCCTCGGTGCCCTGCATCCATCTACTAAAATGGGACATTACTAAGAGGGGATCCTCAATATGGAGCTCCTGGCAGTGGCATAGATTGTGGCGACGCCTACCTCTCGGTGCCCTGCATCCATCTACTAAAATGGGACATTACTAAGAGGGCATCCACAATATCGAGCTTATGGCAGAAGTGGTGGTGACATCTACCCCTCGGTGCCCTGCTTCCATCTACTAAAATGGGACATTACCAAGAGGGCATCCTCAATATGGAGCTCCTGGCAGCGGCAGAGGTTGTGGTGACACCTACCCTTCAGTGCCCTGCATCCATCTACTAAAATTGGACATTATTAAGAGGGCATCCTCAATATCGAGCTTATGGCAGAAGTGGCGGTGACACCTACCCCTCGGTGCCCTGCTTCCATCTACTAAAATGAGACATTACCAAGAGGGCATCCTCAATATGTAGCTTATGGCAGAAGTGGTGGTGACACCTACCCCTCGGTGCTCTGCATCCATCTACTAAAATGGGACATTACTGAGATATGGCATCCTTAACATTGAGTTCTTTGCAGTGGCAGAGATTGTGGTGACACCTACCCCTCAGAGCCCTTCATCCATCTACTAAAATGGGACATTACTAAGAGGGCATCCTCAATATAGAACTTCTGGCAGCGGCAGAAGTTGCAGTGACACCTACCCTTCAGTGCCCTGCATCCATCTGCTAAAATGGGACATTACTGAGAGGGCATCCTCAACATTGAGTTCTTTGCAGTGGCAGAGGTTATGGTGACACTTACCTCTCGGTGCCCTGCTTCCATCTACTAAAATGGGACATTACTAAGAGGGCATCCCCAATATGGAGCTATTGGCAGCGGCAGAGCTTGCGGTGACACCTACCCCTCGGTGTTCTTTACCACTCAACAGGATGATAGTGCTATGTATGGCATCTGTTACATAGAAGAAGGCAGAGGGCTTGGTCACGTTATAGTGTTGGCTCAACTGATCTAGAACCCAGGTGCCATTTCTCTAGGGCACTTGGGGTTCCCTAAAACCCTGCAAAAAAGAAGAGCTGTCACTTTAACAGAACAGATGGCGACCTGATTTTTTAGCCCGTGCAATGACGCAAACATATCCCACCCAAGTTCTACAATGATTTACTTATCCCTAAACCAAGAAGAAATAGCATTAGGGCTTTCCTAGAAGTGAAAACACTTTTATGGGGGTTCCTCCCCATGGTGGTAGGGTTCATTGCTCTAGAACTGTGGACCTCCGGATGTTGCAAAACTACAACTCCCAGCATGCCCGGACAGCCAACGGCTGTCCGGGCATGCTGGGAGTTGTAGTTTTGCAACGGAAGCTTCGCAGTTTGGAGACCACTGCTATAGGGTATACCCACACTGCTATGGTGCACAGTATGGGGGCAGATTTATCTAAACCTGTCCAGAGGAAAAGTTGCTGAGTTGCCCATAGCAACCAATCAGATCGCTTCTTTCATTTTTAACAAGGCCTCTGCAAAATGAAAGAAGCAATCGGATCGGTTGCTATGGGCAACTGGGCAACTTTTCCTCTGGACAAGGTTTTGATAAATCTCCCCCTACGATACTATTTGAACACAGAGGGGGGAGATTTATCCGAACCTGTCCAGAGGAAAAGTTGCCCAGTTGCCCATAGCAACCAATCAGATCGCTTCTTTCATTTTTAACAAGGCCTCTGCAAAATGAAAGCAGCGATCTGATTGGTTGCTATGGGAAACTGGGCAACTTTTCCTCTGGTTATAGTCTGGGGGCACTTTATTTGGGTAGAGAAGTATTTTTTGGGGGGAATGCATGTGTTTTCAGAGGAAGGTCCTCGCCAGACATTGCTTTATGTCACATGGCTGGGTGCAGTGGTACAGGCGGGTTATCTGCCACCCATACTGGCATCCTGCCTGCTCCGGTTACCCAGAGATTAGCAATGGAGCCATGGTCTGATTCTGTGGCACAGATTATGTGCCAGCTCGCACATGGGAGAGGAAGAACTGGTGCGTGACGAAAGTGTTTATGTTTTGCATGAGGCTTTTCTTCTAATATATATATTTTCCTTCGCCTTTATGACTGCAGTCTGTGTATAACACCCACTTTCTGTGTGTGATCTACGGTGGCATTGGCGCTATTCCTGACTCAGTGCTTACGCCTATATGCCGGGCTTCTACAGACAAGTCTTCGTCTGCCCTTCAGAATCCTCCTGCGCACATGAAGCTGCGTTTTTGGACATGTGAGGGCTGTTGCCTAAAGCGTTAACTCTGCGGGGAACACGTGCTGAGCTGTCAGTGAATCAGTTACATGGCCGAGGACACCCGCCGCCTGCCGGTCACAAAACACGCGTGACTGTCTCCGCTAATCCCGGCTGAGCCGCGCTGCAGTCAAATAGCAAAACATCAAGCAGAGCTCTCTTAGGTGGACGGCTTAGCCCGTTCTGTATCGGTAACACACTGCGACAGATTACTGACCTGCGGGCTGCTGCGCGCCATGCACGTGTGTGTATAACCGTGTTGCCCAGATAGATATTAGATAGGCAGACATATATGACACGGATAGATTTCATATATATATATATATATATATATATATATATATATATATATATATATAGAAGGAAATCGGGTGCAGAGAAACTGTAAATGATGTAATCGGGGACGGGGAGGACACACGCCATGGCTGTAGCAGCGCTGAGGGCTGGCGCAGACAGAAACGTGCAGAGGATGTTCTCAGACACGGGCTGTCTGCCTCACATACAAATTAGGACAGCTGCACACGGCCCCTTTGGGAACACTGTGTCAGTGTGAGAGAAATAAGATGTGCGGGGGCTTTCTTCTTTACATGAATCCTCCAATTATAAGACCGTCTTTTACCAAAATGATTAGAAGGTGCAACCGCGTTCCTCCAATGGACATGGTCACTCTTCTTTAGCGTTCGGCATTCACAATGCGGTACGAAGCCCAGATGACATTATTCTCTGGGACGTCCATATAATGCATCTCATGACGTCATTTTGCATAAAAAGTAGGCGATTGCAGACAACACTGAGAAACCCGTGCAGCTTTAAGAAATTGGCATTGCGGATTTTTCAGCGAAAGGGAAGAAAAAGTGACGTCATTTCTCTGTGTGGTTCTGCACGGATTCTCCTGTTGAAATCAATAAGAGATTTAAAATTCAGGTCAGAATCTGAATGGATCTCAGATGTCGATTCTGCATAGATCTCAAGTGTGGATTCTGCACAGATCTCAGAGCATAGATCTCAGATGTGGATTCTGCATAGATCTCAGATGTGAATTTTACATAGATCTCAGATGTAGATTCCACATAGATCTCAGATGTAGATTCCGCATAGATCTCAGATGTAGATTCCGCATAGATCTCAGATGTGGATTCTGCATAGATCTCAGATGTGGATTCTGCATAGATCTGAGATGTGGATTCCGCATAGATCTCAGATGTGGATTCTGCATAGATCTCAGATGTGGATTTTACATAGATCCCAGATGTAGATTCCGCATAGATCTCAGATGTAGATTCCGCATAGATCTCAGATGTAGATTCCGCATAGATCTCAGATGTGGATTCTACATAGATCTCAGATGTGGATTCTGCATAGATCTCAGATGTAGATTCCGCATAGATCTCAGATGTGGATTCTACATAGATCTCAGATGTGGATTCTGCATAGATCTCAGATGTAGATTCCGCATAGATCTCAGATGTGGAATCTGCATATATCTGAGATGTGGATTCTGCATATATCTGAGATGTGGATTCTGCATAGATCTGAGATGTGGATTCTGCATAGATCTGAGATGTGGAATCTGCATAGATCTCAGATGTGGAATCTGCATAGATCTCAGGTGTGGAATCTGCATAGATCTCAGATGTGGATTCTGCATACATCTCAGATGTGGAATCTTCATAGATCTCAGATGTGGAATCTGCATAGATCTCAGATGTGGAATCTGCATAGATCTCTCAGATATGGATTCCGCATAGATCTCAGATGTGGAATCTGCATAGATCTCAGACATGGAATCTGCATAGATCTCAGATGTGGAATCTGCATAGATCTCAGATGTGGAATCTGCATAGATCTCAGATGTGGAATCTGCATAGATCTCAGGTGTGGAATCTGCATAGATCTCAGATGTGGATTTCGCATGGACAATAAGGGTCTACTCGTGTACAGTATCCTGCGCATATTTGATGTGCAGGATTTGAAGCTGCAGATTTAATGCTGTGTTTAGTCAATTGGTTTACACTGAAATCTGCAGCATAAAATCCTGCGCATCATATCAAAACAGCGTAAAGCCACTGCTTTTAATCTGCAGCGGAGAACCTGCCCCCAAACTAGCAGCGGGAAAACATACTGCGAGTTTGAAAGAAAATCCGCTCATGTGAACGAGCCCTTAGGGTACATTCACACATGCATATTTTTGCTGCAGATTTGCTCTTGCATGTTTTGCTGCCCATAGACTTCAATGGGTAGCAAAATCTGCTACAGCAAACCTGCACCAGATCTGCATCAGAAAATATACATGTGTGAATGTAGCTAGAGCAGAAACCCCTTAGTAGCCCCATAAAGAAGCCCCCCTAAAAACTCATTCACATCTATACCACAGCAGTATGCCGCAAAGTATGCATAGTATAACATAATAATGAGAAAAAAAGTATATTCAAGCCTATGCAGACAGATACAAACGTATACCACAAACAAAAACGTATTGGCCTTGTTTTGGTATACCACACAGGGATGTGTGTGGGGTATAGATGTAAACCAACCCTAACAGTGCCAGTAGAGGATAGCAGTGTAAGTTAGGGTAAATACACACTGAAGGATTTAGGATCTCTGCCTAAGGCCATGTTCACCCAGCCCCCCCAAAAATTTAATTTAATGCAGCAATGCATTTCCAAGCAGAATCTGCAGAAAGAATAGACATGTGTACCCTGTTTCCCCAAAAATAAACCCTACCCCGAAAGTAAGCCCTTTCAGGATTATAAGGGTGGGCTGCAATATAAGCCCTACCCCGAAAATAAGACCTAGACCAGGGGTAATCAACTGGCAGACTGCCAGGTGGGGGGCACTGTAGGAGTGTGGAGGACGACGGTGGGAAGGGGAGGATGGGGGTCTGTAGCAGTGTGGAGGATGGGGGGCTGCAGGAGTGTGGAGGATGGGGGCTGCGGGAGTGTGGAGGATGGGGGGCTGCAGGAGTGTGGAGGATGGGGGACTGCAGGAGTGTGGAGGATGGGGGGGCTTTGGGAGGATGGGGGGCTGTAGCAGTGTGGAAGATGGGGGGGGTGCGGCATCCTCCACACTGCTACAGCCCCCCATCCTCCACACTGCTACAGCCCCCCATCCTCCACACTGCTACAGCCCCCCCATGTTGTTCAAGGTACATACCGTAAATAATAAGCCCTACCCTGAAAATAAGCCCTAGTGTGTTTTTTGTGACTTAAATTAATGTAAGACCCGGTCTTATTTTCGGAGAAACACGGGATATATATATATATATATATATATATATATATATATAAATTAAAGACCGCAGCAACGTTTCGATCCTCTCCAGGATCTTTCCTGGAGAGGATTGAAACGTCGCTGTTGTTTTCACTTTTTTTGATGGAGTAGTAGTTAGAGTGGCACTGTAAAAATGGCTTATTAGACAAAAGCGGGTTCTCAGCCAGCCGTAGCCTCGACCACAGGCGCTCAAAATCCAAGAAACCAAAAGTAAGGCAAGAAGCAGAACTCCAGGATATAAAATGATATTTATTCACCTATCCACAAGGTGCAACGTTTCAACCCTCTCAATGGGGTCTTTTTAAAGTGTATGCTTTTAAAGTGTACCCCATTGAGAGGGTTGGAACGTTGTACCTTGTGGATAGGTGAATAAATATCACTTTATATCCTGCATTGCTGGAGGGCCGCTTCTTGATTTACTTTTGGTTCCTTGGATTTTGAGCGCCTGTGGTCAAGGCTACGGCTGGCTGAGAACCCGCTTTCGTCTAATAAGCCATTTTTACAGTGCCACTCTAACTACTACTTTTTTGGAATATATATATATATATATATATATATATATATATATATATATATATAGAGTATACAAAAAAAGAGGATTGCAGCAGCACACACACACACACACACACACACACATATATATATATATATATATTTATACACACAGTTAGTAGGAATAGCATGTGGGCAGCTTTATAGTACGACTATGCTTGGTTGCCCCCGTAGGGTCACCCCCTTGTCTCTACAGAGAAACACAAACATGACTGTCACCAAATGATGGCATATCCCTAGGTCAGACATCCTGGACCCCAACCGATTCTGCCAAAAAAAGGACCCCATTGGCGATTCAGTACTGCAGACCCTTCATTGCTGCCCATGACCACTTGGCCCCATTGACATGAACAGAGCTGACATGCAGTTCCCTTGTAGAGGTCAAAGACCCTAATATTGGCCATTTGGTAGAAATATCTTCACTCCACCCTCGAACGCCATCGTGTTTTTCTTGTTATTGTCTGCATAAGTTTCAACCTATGTGCTGCATATCCCCTGCACAGACAGAACTCAATGACAAAATTTCGACTGCCAGCAGCCACCGCAAGGTGCTTGTTACATACTGTACATTAAGTGCAATACTAAAGACTGTATGCAGTGATTTCCTGAGCTCCCTCTAGTGGTGGCTGCAGACAGACAGAATTATATCATTGAACTCTTATGTTAATGCTGGAGATCGAAAGCTCCTTGTTAGAAGATTAAAGCTCGGATCTCCGTAAAGATACATTAGGGAATTAATCGGCAGAAAATGTGCGACTTTAACATGTCGACTCCGGCTTTAAAAATTAAATAAATAAATAAATAGAAAATGCTGCATGTGACACCACCCTTACCACTTAACATATAGCGATAATCGGTGCCAGCCTATATTCTCAGTCAGATCATAGTGACAATCGGCTTGTGTAAACCCATCCTGATTCTGTATACAGAACAGGTGCCAACCTGCCCATAGGCTCCAGTCTGCAGAACCTGACAATTTCGTCTTTTAGTGGGAACGATCCTACAGGTTGTAGTTTTATCTGATAATGAGTGTTTTCTGACCAGTGTTCCTCCAGCTGTTGCAAAACTACAACTCCCAGCATGCCCAGACAGCCTTCGGCTGTCTGGGCATGCTAGGAGTTGTAGTTTCGAAACAGCTAGAGGCACAATGGTTTGGAAACAATGTAAGATCCTTGTTTTATCCAGAGATAAGCAGTGCCAGCCTATCTGCTGCTTATCTTGCTCGCTCTTGGGGCTCTGTGGCTGAAGCAAAACTACCACTCCAATTATGGGAGCGTGATAGGAGTGGTCATTTTGCAACAGCTGGATAGCCGCAGGTTGGGGAACACTGATTTTGTGATGTTGAGGCATGATGGGAGTTGTAGTTTTGCAACTGCTAGAAAGTCATAGATTGGGGAACACAGATTCTGTGATGTTAGGACATGGTGGGAGTTGTAGTTTTGCATTTGCTGGAAAGTCATAAATTGGGGAACACTGATTCTGTGATGTTAGGACATGATGGGAGTTGTAGTTTTGCATTTGCTGGAAAGTCATGAATTGGCGAACGCTGATTCTGTGATGTTAGGACATGATGGGAGTTGTAGTTTTGCAATAGCTGAAAAGTTGGATCGGAGAAAACTCATTCTGTGATGTCAGGGAATTGTGGGAGTTGTAGTTTTTGCAACCAATTAAAGACCATAGGTTGCTGAACACTGATTCTGTGATGTCAGGGCATGATGAGAGTTGTAGTTCTGCAATTGCTGGAAAGTCATAGATTGGGGTCTACTGATTCTGTGCTGTCGGGGCATGATGGGAGTTGTAGTTCTGCAACAGCTGAAGAGCCACAGGTTGAGGAGCACTGATTACATAATATCGGTGCACGATGGGAGTTGTAGTTTTGGAACCGCTGAAGAGCCACAGATTGGGGAGCACTGATTACATCATGTCAGTGCACGATGGGAGTTGTAGTTTTGCTATTGCAGATGTCACAATTGCTGTAAGGTCATAGTTTGGGGGGAATACTGATTACATGATGTGAGTGCATGATGTGAGTTATAGTTTTGCAATTGCTGATGTCACGTGTATCCTGAAAGCCTGTGAAGCATATTCCTACAGGCTTTACCCTAAAGAGCAGCAGCCGCCTGACACTGACCTCAATACCGGATCATTTTTACAAAAAAACAAGAAAAAAAACAACACACACACACCCAAAAATACACATCAGTCCAAAACAGCCCCCTCCGTCTCCTCCTCCTCCTCCTCCCCCCACTGACCGCAGAGCCGTCCGCGCCTGCGCACCGCCAGCCTGCTGAAGAAAGTGTGTCACTGGGGCACGAGGCTCTCCCAGGGGTCACGTGGTCCTTGCTTCAGTGCAACGTGCCGTGCCCGGGGAGGACAAGGCGCTAGTGCGCAGGCGCAGTACTGCAGTGTGAAGTGCCTGGGCTATGGTAAAGCAGAGCGGGAGCTGTGAGCTGGAGCAGTGCAGAACAGCAGGGCGGAGGGGGAGGACGTGTGCTGAGCAGCTCCCGGTCACCTCTACGGTCACAGACGGTCACATCTGCAGCTCCGTTCCTTGCATTGTGAGGAGACTTCAGCCGCATCTGGAGCAGCACCGGACGCGTTATTTTCTTTAACCCTCGCCGTGCCGGCTCCTCGCCACTTGTCTTGCACGTAGTAGTATTGCAGGTCTGCAGCACTGCAGGGTGCCAGTCCCCTCACTGCCAACCACAGACACAGGAGGGCAGGACATCACCAATGCAGCAGCTGCTGGCAACATTGGCTACAACCTCTCTATGTAAAAGGATTTATTACAGCGGATCTCTACAGCCAGGAGGTATATAGAGAGCACAGAACCGCACCGTGTGAATACAGACGTGCTGACAACCTCAGCCATGAGTACCCAGGACTGCAGCAACAGCAGCACAGGTATGTCGTGACAGTGTGTCAGCCATGGTGGTGGGGGTAGGATGCTAACATCCATCATGGGGTGGGGGGGGGGTAGCAAGAGTTTTCAGTTGTGGATTCTTAGTTATAAGTCAGTATTGCTGCAAATCAACTACAACTCCCAGCATGCCCTGAGCAGCATCTCCTATCCGGAGTTTATCCAGCTGCTGCAAAACTACAACTCCTAGCATGCCCTAAGCCAGTGTTTTGCCAACCGGGGTGCCTCCAGCTGTTGCAAAACTTCAATTCCCAGCATGCCCTGAGCAGCATCTCCTATACTGGGTTTATCCTGCTGTTGCAAAACTACAACTCCCAGCATGCCCTGAGCAGCGTCTCCTATCCTGGGTTTATCCTGCTGTTGCAAAACTACAATTCCCAGCATGCCCTAAGCCAGTGTTTTCCCAACCAGGGTGCCTCCAGCTGTTACAAAACTACAATTCCCAACATGCGCCAACCCAGTGTTTTCCCAACCAGGGTGCCTCCAGTTGTTGCAAAACTACAATTCCCAGCATGCCCGGACAGCCAAAGGCTGTCCGGGCATGCTGGGAGTTGTAGTTTTGCAACAGCTGGAGACACCCTGGTTGAGAAACACTGCTCTAAGCAGTGATCCCTAATCTGGGATTCTCCTGCTATTATAAAACTACAACTCCCAGCATGCTTTAAGCAGTATTCCCTAATCTGGGTTTCACCTTCTTGTTACAAAACTACAACTCCCAGCATGCCTTAAGCAGTGTTCCCTAACCTTGGGTATCTCCTGCTGTTGCACAGTTATAACTCCCAGCATGCATTGAGCAATGCCCCCTTAATCTGTGCCTCCAATGCTATGGGGGAAAAAAAAAAAAAAAAAACAACAACTCCCAACATGTCTTGAGTAGTTATTCCTAACCGGGAGCAAAACTACAACTTCCAGCATGCTGTGAGCATTGATCCCGCAACCTGGGGCTGCCCAACTGTCTGTCTGGGCATGCTGGGAATTGTAGTTTTGCTGCAGATGTGGGATCAGCGATCTTAATAATGCAATGTATTGAATGGAGGGATATTACATTTTGCACTGTATCAATATATCATCTATATCTATCTGTGTTTTGCCAACTAAGGTGCCTCCAGCTGTTTCAAAACTACAACTCCCAGCATATATCATCTCCTATCTATCTCCATCCATATCAGCGTTTCCAAATCAGGGTGCCCTCCAGCTGTTGCAAAACTACATGGCCAAAGGTATTCCGGGCATGCTGGGAGTTGTAGTTTTGCAACAGCTGGAGGCACCATGATTGGGAAACTCTGATCTATTAACTGTATCTATCATCTATGTATGTTTGTATCTCTCATCTGGAGAAAAAATTGACGTGTGTATGTATATGTGTATATATATATATATGTGTGTATGTATATATGTGTGTATGTATATATGTGTGTATGTAAATATGTGTGTATGTAAATATGTGTGTATGTATATATGTGTGTATGTATATGTGTGTGTGTATGTGTGTGTGTGTGTGTATATGTGTGTATGTATATATATGTGTGTGTGTGTGTGTGTGTGTGTGTGTGTGTGTGTGTATATATATATATATATATATATATATATATATATATATATATATATATATATAACATTTTTCACAGCAAGTGTGTGTAAGATAGATAGATATATCTCTATCTATATGTGTGTGTGTGTATATATATATGTGTATGTGTGTGTGTATATATATATATATATATATATATATATATATATATATATATATAATGTGTTTTGTAAATAACACAGTGTAGGAAATCTTAAGTAAACGTTCACATTGTAACGGCGGTTCGATCCCTTTACTCCTATCTGTGGGAAAGTATGAATGGGAGGGGATCCTGGCCTGCAGAGCTTGCAGTCACATGGACTGGGTAAAGTAGGTCACCCGTGCTGTGTGTGAGCCAGAGCCTCCCAGCGGCTTCACGTGTTCTCCCGCCCTAGCCATGTGCACAGTGTTTTCATTCCTGCTTCACCCGTCTGCCCAGTGATTGGACGGGTTTATGGGCACGCCTCCCCACCCTTTAGATGAAGTAACTGGTTCCCATGGCACTCCCTCTACTGGAACCAGGTCCTGGTCTCCAGTTTGTTTAACCCACCCTGATGCGTTTCCCCAATATCGCGCCACACCCCTACCCCTTAATTCCCTGGTTGAACTTGATGGACATATGTCTTTTTTCGACCGTACTAACTATGTAACTATGTAATAGCGGGGTGGACTTTTCGGAGACAATGGTCATTGTGCAGAATGTTTGGTGGATGGGAAAACTCGTCCCGTAAAATCTCTTCCGGACAAGCAGGTTGGCCTTTTGGAAAGGTTTCGGTAACTGTACCTGCCCGGTAGATCACACCGAGAGAGAGGGGTCTGAGTTAAAAAAAAATGTAAATAAAAATGACGGTAGTTATATAATTAGCATGGTATTTTTTATTTAAACTATTGCCAGACACTGGCATGTGAAGGGGTCATTTCAGTGCCCATGGATGTGCCGCGCAGGGTTTAGTACAGACACGCGTTCCGTACTCTAGAGTGCGTTCACATTGCTCATACGTGAATTCCTTAGATGACGGCTTTCACTCAATCCCTGGAAATGACTACCGAGTCATGTGTTGCGCAAAATATTTGCTGCCATTCGCACGTGTCCTGTTTTTTTTTAGTGACTAATAAATATCTTCAGGCAGTGAACAGGTTAACTAGAAGTGGGTTGGCCTGCTAGGTAGGGCGGGGGTAGAGCGTTGACTCTAGCAGGCTGTGGTTGGCTGCTGGCACGTTTGTGGGCGTGACACCGCAGTCCATGTGCACTGGGAACACGTGGAGGGTGTGCGTGAGGCTACAGCGGATGAGTATCCTGAGGTCAGTGACTGAGTGTTCAGTACATATGAATATATATATATATATATATATATATATATATATATATATATAATCTCTCCATATCCCCATTTGTTCTGTGATTTCTGATTTTTTTTTTTGTCCCTTCCGCAGTCACGTGTGTGTATATAATATAAATATATATATATATATATATATATATATATATATATATATATATATATATATATATATATATACACACACACACACACACGTGTGACTGTGTAAGGGACAAAAAATTATAAATCAGAGATCAACACAGAACAAATGGAGATATATATATGTGTGTATGTATATATGTGTGTATATATATATATGCGCGCTAGAGGGCACTGCTGTGGAGACAGACCAATTATGTCAGCATCTACATTGGAGGCTAGCGATCTGCCACTGTAACAATCACGGAGTCCTGATGCCTGTGGGTCCGGAGGTGCTGGGAACCAAGAAACCCAAAGTCACTCAATAGCATACGTAAAAAGACAAAAAAGGTACCCGCACTCACCGCAAGGAAACAGCAGACCAACTTCTATGGCATCTCGGACAGATCCGACTACAGGCTGACAAGCAGGGGGCTCAGAGTGGAGGCGACTGCCGGCAAAGTTTCGCGCAGATCTCGCTTCTTCCGGCCTCGTATGAGGCCGGAAGAAGCGTGATCTGCGCAAAACTTTGTTGGCAGTCTCCTCCACTCTGCTTGTCAGCCTGTAGTCGGATCTGTCCGAGATGCCATAGACGTTGGTCTGCTGTTTCCTCGCGGTGAGTGCGGGTACCTTTTTTGTCTTTTTTACGTATGATACATACTTACATGTGACTGTGTAAGGGACAAAAAAAAATCAGAAACCGCCACAGAACAAATGGGGGCACATTTATATATTGGGAGATATCCGGACGAGGTAGGAGTCAAGGAGTAAACAACTGCGGAGGTCACGTGGATGTTATGTCGGCAGTGAATGCTAAATATAGCTGATGTAATAGACTCCAAGGAAACGTGGGTTTATCTCGTACACGGGTATTTCTCATACGTGGACAAGAAATCGGAGCATACAGCATTACTGGGGGATCTCATTACTGATCCTGTAACTCTGATCTGCTGCCTGGAGATTGTCCTAGGATGTATAGGACACAGACGATGTCAGCGACAAGAAAGACATCGGGGGCAACATACTAGTGATTCCCTATGGACTTCATGTACGAATCGGTGGCGCAGTCAAGTGCAGCAGCTGTCGTACCGATCCCTATAGGAAATCTATAGAAACGCGGTTAGGAAGAGCTCCGTGCTGTTCTTTAGTGTCGTTGGTCTGTATATGGTATAAAAGTGAAGAGGGATCGCAACCCGAGTAACTGAAACCAATCCAGGGTATCTAATTTGCCTTTAGACCAGCTTTTTTTTTTGGGGTGTTGCAAAAACTACCACTCCCAACATGTCCTTATAACCAAAGGCAGAATGGGAGTTGTAGTTTTGCCACAACTGGAGAACCAGGGGTTGGGGAACACTGCCTTTACAGTAATAGAAAATCCCCAAATCTACGTTTCATGACTGGGGACTACCTCGCCCCCTGGGACTAATCATGATCAATACGAGCCTTCTGATAGTGACACAGCTGGAAGCCCACAGGAGTGCGCAGACCCCCACCGTGTCACTGCTTCTTGTGATGCCGGTTGCTAAGCCCAACCTAGTCATTGAGGCTTTAAAGGGGTATTCCAGGAAAACCCTTTTTTTTTTTTTTTTTTTTTTTTTCCATTTATATATCAACTGGCTCCAGAAAGTTAAACAGATTTGTAAATTACTTCTATTAAAAAAAAATCTTAATCCTTCCAATAATTATCAGCTGCTGAAGTTGAGTTGTTGTTGTTTTCTGTCTGGCAACAGTGCTCTCTGCTGACATCTCTGCTTGTCTCAGGAATTGCAGAGTAGAAGAGGTTTGCTATGGGGATATGCTACTAAACTGGGCGGTTCCCGAGACACGTGTCATCAGAGCACTTAGACAGAAAAGAACAACTCAACTTCAGCAGCTCATAAGTACTGATTTTTTTTAATAGAAGTAATTTACAAATCTGTTTAACTTTCTGGAGCCAGTTGATATATAAAAAAGTTTTTCCCTGGTTAACCCCTTTAACTTCAACTTTAACCAGAGTTTCCCTTAAAAAAATTTAAGCTAGACTGAGAACCTTCCACCCATGGGTGTTGTGAAACCACAACTCCCAGCATGCCCCTGACAGCTGCAGGGAGTTACAGCTTCTGAGCAGCTGAGAAAAAAACAACACACACACGTACATAGTAGATAATGTCATAAATATAGAAAATAATCTGGTGTCAACACACACACATACATAGTAGATAATGTCATAAATATAGAAAATAATAATCTGGTGTATTCCTCATTACGTCACTATTGATTTCTTCAAGGTTAATTTTTATAAATTTGAGTCCAAAGAAAAGTCACCGAGGGCTGTGACCACTGAGGGCACCTTTGTCTGCTCATGTGTGTCGGCTTAGAAATGTCAGCTGTCGCCCGAGTTCTGGGAGAGTGGGTGTAGGGAGGGGGGGGTGGGGGTTCCTCAGATGTTTTCATCTCTGCACGTATTACCCAAAATGCTAAGCGGTGCCTGCAGTGCAGAGTCTCAGCCGCTCCACCTTTTTGCCAGACTTCGTCAGCCATGCTTCTGGCATCTTGCAGAAAGTAGACGGCGTTAGAGCTTTTAACACCGTGACAACGAGCGCGTTACAAGACTCTATAATGCAGGTACCAGAACCACCGCTAGAGTAGTGCTTTTGGATGTTGTGTGTCTGCGGACAAAATGCTGTAGGCTGTAGAAGGTGGGGAGAGCAGACCAGGAGGCCAGGTCTTAAAGGGGTACTCCGCTGCTCAGTGTTTAGAACAAACTGTCCCGAACACTGGCGCCGGGAGCTTGTGACGTCATAGCCCTGCCTCCTCATGATGTCACTCCCTCTCAATGCAAGTCTATGGGAGGGGGCGTGACGGCAGTCACGCCCCCTCCCATAGACTTGCATTGAGGGGGCAGGGCGTGACATAATGAGGGGGCAGGGCTATGATATCACAAGCTGTCAGCGTTTGGAACAGTTTGTTCCAAACACTGAGCAGCGGAGTACCCCTTTAAAGGGGTACTCCTGTGGAATTATTTTATTTTTTTTAAATCAACTGGTGCCAGAAAGTTAAACAGATTTGTAAATCACTTCTTTAGAAAAAAAAAAAAAAAAATCTTAATCCTTCCAGTACTTTTTAGGGACTGTATACTAAAGAGAAATCCCAAAAAAGAAATTAATTTCCTCTGATGTCATGACCACAGTGCTCTCTGCTGACATCTCTGTCCATTTTAGCAACTGTCCAGAGCAGGAGAAAATCCCCATAGCAAACATATGCAGCTCTGGACAGTTCCTAAAATGGACAGCAGAGGTCAGCAAGAGAGCACTGTGCTCATGACATCAGAGGAAATGCATTTCTTTTTTTTTTTGGATTTCTTTTTAGTATACAGCCTCTAAAAAGTACTGGAAGGATTAAGATTTTTTTTTTAATAGAAGGGATTTACAAATCTGTTTAACTTTCTGGCACCAGTTGATTAAAATTGTATTTTATTTTTTTTTCCCCACCGGAGTACCCCTTTAAGACCTTTCTTAGGCAGTAATGGTACCCCTCCAGTATTCGGGTGCTCGTAGCTTTTGCCATATGATGATATGAGGTTTTCTGGATCAGTTTATGTTGTACTTGTGACTAGAGATGAGCGAATTTACAGTAAATTCGATTCATCACGAACTTCTCAGCTCGGCAGTTGATGACTTATCTTGCATAAATTAGTTCGGCTTTCAGGTGCTCCGGTGGGCTGGAAAAGGTGGATACAGTCCTAGGAAAGAGTCTCCTAGGACTGTATCCACCTTTTCCAGCCCACCGGAGCACCGGAAAGCTGAACTAATTTATGCAGGAAAAGTCATCAACTGCTGAGCCGAGAAGTTCGTGACGAATCGAATTTACTGTAAGTTCGCTCTTCTCTACTTGTGACTCTGAAGTTGTTGCTGTTGGTGCTTTGTCTGCTTTTTTATATTTGTTTTCCTTAGTTCTTTTCTCTTTATCTTTCCAGGCGGAGTGATAAGTTATGTTGGCTCCAGCGGCTCTTCCCCTAGTCGGACCAGCCCTGTGTCTCTGTACAGCGAATGCTCAACAGGAAGCCCACAAAGTGGAGCCCCTCAATTCGCATCCTACCTACCGCCATCACCTTCCCACTCTTACAGCGCCAGCTCCTCAGGGGGTGATACCTCCCCTCGATCATCCTATGGCCTGGCTTCGTCCCCAGGAGGACTCCACGTGGCCCTCGATGATGGCAGCCGGGTATCTCCAAGCAAAACTTCCAGCAACATAACAAGTAAGGAAAAAAGAAGTACCCGTTGGCATTGTGCATGGGTGAAATGATGGCAGCGAGCACCGGATTCTTATTAAACTTAACCACCCTTCCTTTTTTTTTTTAACAGAGTTGAATGGAATGGTCTTGCTATGTAAAGTCTGTGGGGACGTCGCCTCAGGATTCCATTATGGGGTGCACGCGTGCGAAGGCTGCAAGGTGAGTACAGAATAGGAATAACACTGAACGGCTGAGGGTGAAGGGTATTATATGGTTATGTTAGAGTCTAGGTCGGTGGTCTCCAACCTGCGGACCTCCAGATGTTGCAAAACTACAACTCCCAGCATGCCCGGACAGCCGACGGCTGTCCGGGCATGCTGGGAGTTGTAGTTTTGCAACATCTGGAGGTCCGCAGGTTGGAGACCACTGTTCTAGAGAATTATCAGATAACTGAATGATCAATCCCTAATAGATTCTAAATATAGTCGGGATTCTCAGTTTTGATGTGACTGCGGTTATAGGATAGCCAGTGAGTGGGGGATATGTTTATCACTATGGTATATGATAGCTAGTAAGTGGTTGCTATATATATCCCTTTTTCATATAATGGCTGTGAGCGGCCGCTTAAAGGGGTACTTCCATGGAAAACTTATTATTATTTTATATTATTTTATATTTTATATCAACTGGTGCCAGAAAGTTAAACAGATTTGTAAATCACTTCTATTAAAAAAAAAAAATCTTAATCCTTCTAGTACTTTTTAGAGGCTGTATACTAAAGAGAAATCCAAAAAAGAAATGCATTTCCTCTGATGTCATGACCACAGTGCTCTCTGCTGACCTCTGCTGTCCATTTTAGGAACTGTTCAGAGCAGGAGAAAATCCCCATAGTAAACATATGCTCCTCTGGACAGTTCCTAAAATGGACAGCAGAGAGCACTGTGGTCATGACCTTTTTGGCTTTCTCTTTAATATACAGCCCCTAAAAAGTACTGGAAGGATTAACATTTTTTAAATAGAAGTAATTTACAAATCTGTGTAACTTTCTGGCACCAGTTGATTTAAAAAAAATAAAAAATAAATAAATATTTCCACGGGAGTACCCCTTTTAATGCATACCCGTTCCGTCCCACAGTCTCTTGATGAATCCCTATATCTGAGTGTAGCTGGTGATGCATGTTTTGGGGGCCTTGTATTTCTATACTCTTAGTACACGAGGGGATCTGTGATCTAATCATGTGTCTCCCTTCCCTTGAAGGGTTTTTTCCGGCGCAGCATCCAGCAGAATATTCAGTACAAGAAATGTTTGAAGAATGAGACTTGCTCCATTGTACGGATTAACAGAAACCGATGCCAGCAGTGCCGCTTCCGCAAGTGTCTCGCGGTGGGCATGTCTAGAGATGGTGAGTTCCTCCTTCCAGAATCAGTAGTAAGCATGTCTTTTTAGGTCAACGATGTTTAAAAAGGTACTCCGGTGGAAAACAATTTATTTTAAATCAACAGGTGCCAATAAATTAAACAGATTTGTAAATGACTTCTTTTAAATCTTAATCCTTCCAGTACTTATCAGCTGCTGTATACTACAGAGGAAGTTCTTTCTTTTTGAATTTCCTTTCTGTCTGTCCACAGTGCTCTCTTCTGACATCTCAGGAATAGTGATGAGCGGCAGGGGCCATATTTGAATTTGCAATATTTCGCGAATATATTGACGATTATTCGTCCTATGTTCGCGAAATTCGCCTATTCGCTATGTTCATTCACTTTGCATAAAAATAGTGGGGGAAAAAAAAAACAAAAAAATATTCATCATTACGAATATATAGCACTATATTCTAAATATTCGCTAAATCGTGAAGTGCCGATATTCGCGATATAAATTCGCATTACGAATATTCATGCTCAACACTATTCAGGACCTGTCCAGAGCAGGATAGGTTTGCTATGGGGATTTGCTCTTGCTCAGAACAGTTCCTGACATGGACAGAGGTGTCGGCAGAGAGCACTGTGGTCAGACAGAAAGGAAATTCAAAAAGAAAAGAACTTCCTCTGAAGTAAACAGCAGCTGATAAGTACTGAAAGGATTAGGATTTTTTAATAGAAGTAATTTTACAAATCTGTATAACTTTCTGGCACCATTTTTATTTTTTATTTGTTTTCCACTGGAGTTACCCCTTTAAGGCTACTTACTAAGTAACACTTGATTTTTCTTTTTCTGTAGCTGTCAGGTTTGGTCGCATCCCGAAAAGAGAGAAACAACGGATGTTGGCCGAGATGCACAATGCAATGAGTCACATCGCTGGGGGTCACTTTGGGAGAAGGAGCCCTGTTCCACTTCAGCCACAACAACTTCGGCCTTCTTCTCCACCCCACATGTGCCCAGCTTCCTGCCCGTCACCTCCTTCGCTCGCTGAACCCTTTTCCCACTACCCGCAGCAGCTGACGCCTCCTCGCTCTCCCAGTCCAGAACGTGTTGATGACGTTATCATTCAAGTGGCTCAAGCTCATCGACAGATATTTGTCTACGCCCACGAAAAAATTTGTGGAAAGGTGTCCACCTGGGAGAATGAAACCAAACCATCTATTTGCTGGTTACAGGGCAATGGAGAATCCAGAGGAAACCGCAGTGTTCACCTGGTAAGACTTTTTCTCTGTTTCTTGTGCGTTGTTGAGTCTTAATTACTCTTTATCACACTGTCTGTAAAAACGTGTTAGAATATTGTTGGTATTTCATGGTCTCTGTTTCTCTCCAGGCATGTCCTATGAGTGCGCTGCCCCTTGGAGGTCCGCCTCGCTCTGTGCAGGAGGTCTGGGAGGACTTCTCTCTTAGCTTCACCCCAGCAGTGCGGGAGGTAGTTGAATTTGCTCGTCATATCCCAGGCTTCCAAGAGTTACCTCAACAGGATCAAGTCACCCTGCTAAAGGCAGGTACATTTGAGGTGAGTGAAGTGGTTGCGCGCTGCCTTCAGTACTTCCTTGACTATTGTCTACCTCTAGCTCAGTGTTTCCCAACCAGGGTGCCTCCAGATTAGGGATCGACCAATTATCGGCCAAGATTCACGATTTTGGACGTTATCGGTATCAGCAATTACCTTGCCGATAATGCACCAACCAGCCCCCCCACCGCCCCAGCCAGAGACCGCTGCTGTCCCATTGCCTCCCCCATCCCCGGTTTTATAATTGCCTGTTCCCGGGGTCTGCGCTACTTCTGGCTCCTGCGTTACGCTGTGCACAGTGACAGCTCAGGACGCCGCTGGAGCCAGTAGTAGCGCGGACCCGGGGAACAGGTAATTATAAAACCGGAATGGGGCAGCGGCAGTGGTTGGACTAAGGACCGGCAGGGGGAGAAAAGTGGGCGGTGGCGGTCTCTGGGCAGAGGATAGGGGGGTGTTGGACTCAGGAAGAGCCCAGGACAGGCACGGGGAGAGAAGCAGGTGGCGGCGGTCTCTGGCCCCGCAAAAGCCGCTGCAGTTCATTGATTTAAAGCGCCCGCTTTAAATCAATGATCTGCAGCCGCTTCTTCGGGGCCGGATAGAGAAATAGCTGGAATATCGGTATAAGGTATCTGCCCTAAAATCGATATTGGTCGATCCCTACTCCAGATGTTGCAAAACTACAACTCCCAGCATGCCTGGACAGCCTTCGGCTGTCCAGGCATGCTGGGAGTTGTAGTTTTGCAACACCTGGAGGCACCCTGGTTAAGAAACACTGCTCTAGCTGGTCAGCCTGTTTGCTTCACCTTTTTGTCTCATTGTGACCACCTCTGTTCTTCTTGCAGGTCCTCATGGTACGATTTGCCTCCTTGTTTGATGTGCGGGAACGGTCCCTGCGTTTTCTTAGTGGAGCAACCTATTCTCTGCCGGAGCTCCAAGCGATGGGGATGGGCGAGCTTCTTAGCTCTATGTTCGATTTCAGCGAAAAGTTGGCATCTCTTAACCTTAGCCAGGAGGAACTGGGGATCTTCACTGCACTTGTCCTCGTGTCTGCAGGTCAGTACTAGACAGTGGCTCAGATGGATGAAATAAATGTGCAAGAATAAAAATGTCTAGCACCTTGTGTGAACACTGTTATATAAAATCCCTTTCCGTATAATGGCACGTTTGGTTCCCGGGGGAAATCCTATTATGCAGGATGATTCAGTTTGGGCTATAGGTCCAGCTGTCCAGTCAATACTTGTGGTCCTATTATGAAGAGAAATTAGTCCTGAAACGGACCCTCAATAACCAATAAAAACATGATTTATTAATAAGACTAAAATACAATATACAGAAAATATATAGGAATGAAGCAGAGCCAATATATCTATATATGTTCTGTATATTGTATTTTTTTTTTTTCTTGGATTTTAGTCTTAGTAATAAATGTCTTTATTAGTTATTGAGTGGCAGTTTAAAGGGGTACTCTGGTGGAAATTTTTATTTATTTATTTTTTAAATCAACTGGTGCCAGAAAGTTAAACAGATTTGTAAATTCACTTCTATTAAAAAAATCTTAATCCTTCCAGTACTTTCCAGTTCCAAAACGAAATTATTTTCGTTTTGGAACACTGTGCTCTCTGCTGACATCATGACCAGAGTGTTTGCTATGGGGATTTTCTCCTACTCTGAACAGTTCTTAAAATGGACAGAGATGTCAGCAGAGAGCACTGTGGTCATGATGTCTGTGTTCCATAAAGAAAAAAGAATTTCCTATGTAGTATTCAGCAGCTAATAAGTACTGGAAGGATTAAGATTTTTTAATAGAAGTAATTTACAAATCTGTTTAACTTTCTGGCACCAGTTGATTTAAAAAAATAAAAAAAAGTTTTCCACCGGAGTACCCCTTTTAATGACTCATTTCTCTTCAGTGTAGATTATCTCTTTGGAGTCTCATTCATTTTTAACAAGGCCTCTACAAAATGAAAGAATCAATCTGATTGGTTGCTATGGGCAACTTTTCCCTCTGGACAGGTTTTGATAAATCTCCCCTCTAGTGTAGAGTTGTCTTCTGCTATTAGGCCAGAACCTCTTTTATATCCATTCAACCGTAAAGTGGCAAGAATGGAGCACTCACCTGGTCTGTAGCTTCAAAGAGTCTTCTTTATTAAATGAATGTGGTAAACATGCAGGGAAGCGGACAAGAGCGGTGAGGGGGGGGGGGGGGGCAGTCTGTATCGCGCACGGAGCACTTCGTCAGGCCCCTTGAAGAAAGCGCTCAATGCACGATACGGACAATCGCCCATCCACTCCAACGCCCCCACCACCGCTCCTTTCCGCTCCCCTGCATGTTTACCGCATTCAGTCAATAAAGAACAATCTACAGACTGGGTGAGTGCTCCATTCTTGCTTCTTTATGGTTGAATCTATGCCTGATGTTCTCCATGTGAGCACCGGAATGGTCTTCATGGTATTTATAGCCTAAGGAGTTGAAGAGATTGTCCAAGCTATAGCGTGCCAGCAGTGCCGAGGTGAATTCTTGTATATGGAAGATCTTTTCTACCCACGATTAGACTATTGTTGTCGTTGTTCACTTCACTTTTCTGGATCACTTTTTTTAATACTTTTTCTTCTGTCGCAGATCGATCTGGTATGGAGAACGCTTCACTGGTTGAGCAGCTGCAGGAGACCCTGATTCGCGCTCTTCGCTCTCTCATTTTAAAAAACAGTCCAAATGACATTTCCCGATTCACAAAACTACTACTGAGGCTGCCAGACCTGCGGACCCTGAACAGCATGCACTCGGAAAAACTTCTGTCATTCCGTGTCGACACACACTGAACTTGATGCATGGCCGTCGACCTAAAAAGCTTCTTCTGGTTGCATTATGGACTCCCATCACAGAGTCACTTCCTGGAGAAGAACTGATGACATCCATCGTGCTGAGGGAGCAATGGGT
Source organism: Hyla sarda (assembly GCF_029499605.1). Taxonomy (NCBI): domain Eukaryota; kingdom Metazoa; phylum Chordata; class Amphibia; order Anura; family Hylidae; genus Hyla; species Hyla sarda. The sequence goes on from NC_079200.1 coordinate 29,809,485, forward strand.
GTCGTGGGAATACCCACTGTCTATGATGTCAACCTCTGTGACTGACTGATGGCATTGGATAGTCACAGGCATGACCACTGGCATGCCCAGAATTGGGTATGAGGCACTTCTTAAGAGACGAGAGACCTGCAGTGCCATGTATATTTATACATATGTACATATGTTAACTGTCATACAGTGTCAACCATTGTGTAAATATCTGTGTGTATATCAGAAGTTGTGAAAAATATAAATATTTTGACACCCTTCACCCGTGTGTTGCACCCTCTATCAATCATGGATATCAGACAGGAACATGCCGTGTACAACTCTGGTATAAACTCTATGGTACTGTTCAAGAGGTCAGGATGTACTCACAGCTTTAGGGCCCCAAAGAGGGTCAATCCTATCAAGTCAAAATATAAGGATGTGACGAACAATACAGCTGTGCGTACGCCTGTAAGGTTCAAGTGTATAGGAGCGCTCTGTACATCGCGATCACATGGTCTACAGTGACCCTTACTGGAGCAGTGCTCTGTGTGCGTGTACAAAACACAAACTGCAAACAGCTCTCTCTCCTGTACTCTAAACACCTGCGCCCGGACTGGCCTGCAGCGTCCCCGGACCGGATACGGCTATGTAGAAAGGGATGTCCAGCGCAAGGTGCAGTAAAATCAGGTTGCTTTATTGAAGGATCAGAGGACACAAGACAGGTAACGGGACAAACGCCGACATGTTTTGGATGTTTGCCATGCGAGATCCGAAACACGTCGGCGTTTGTCCTGTTGCATGTCTAAGTGTACGGTACATATATGCAAAATGTCTGTGTACATACAGTATATGTTGTATTTATATTTTGTAACTATTTATATATGAAGAGATAGATCTGTAAATAAAATGTTTAAACGGTCTACGGGGTAAATCTGTTTCTGCGAGGCGGGATCCTGCACTATAATGTGGAATTTCTGAAGACCAGAGAATGTATCCGGACACTTGAATAGATTGTAATGAAGATGGCGGCAGAGTGTTATCACTGCACAACCACCATCCGTTGGATTCTGTGGGGCAAAAAAAGTTACCGTATTTTTCGTCATATAAGACGCTCTGGCATATAAGACACACACCTAATTTTATAGGATAAAAATCTAGAAAATAAAGATTCTGAACCAAATACAATGTAAAGTTTAGGACAGTGATCTTCAACCTGCGGACCTTCAGATGTTGCAAAACTACAACTCCCAGCATGCTGTCTGGGCATGCTGGGAGTTGTAGTTTTGCAACATCTGGAGGTCCACAGGTTGAAGACCACTGGTATAGGAGGTAATACTTACGTGTCCCCGCCGCTCTGGACGGCTGCCCTGGATGTCGCCCTAAGTCGCTGTCGCCGCGTCCCAGGGGTGTCCCCGTCGCTCCGGAACATCTCTGCTGCCGGTATCCTCGCTCTCCGTCGCCGCCATGACGCTGCTCCGCACGCCGCTCCTATTGGATGACGTGACGGCGTGCGTGACGACATGATGACGACGAAGGAGTGCGCCGGCAATGCAGGGGATCCCGGCACAGAGGAGGCAGGTAAGGTCCTTCCCGGTGTCCTGTAAGCTGTTCGGGACACCGCGATTTCACCGCGGCGGTCCCGAACAGCCCGACTTAACAGCCGGGTTAGTGTTATTTTCGCTTCAGACGCGGCGGTCCGATCGGCCGTTGATGGCCGCAGGGACCGCCGCGATAGGTGTGTATTCGCCTTATAAGACGCACTAACTCCCCCCCTCAGTTTTGGGAAAAATAAGTGCGTCTTATATGGCGAAAAATACGGTACATGCTTCCTATGACAAACCTGTAAAGGGGAAACTGAGGTTGCACAACTTTGGTTGTTTTGACCAAATGTCACTGACTGACCTAATCTAAAATACAAATTGACAGCTTCGTATTCTGGATTTGCTGACTGATGATGATCCAGGATATTTTGTAATCAATGCGGTAACGGAACTCTGATATGAAAACCGCTGGCTGCATCATTTAAAGGAACCATAAAGTGGTATTTCCCTATAAAGAAGTTATTCCTTCTCCACAGGATAGGACATAATAAACTGATCACTAAGGATTCATCTGCAGGTTTCTCCGAATAAATGGTAATGCCAGGGCTCTATTCTTTCCCCAGAGAAAATGAAAGGAGCACTTGCTGCACCATTCATTCCGGGGACAATTTTCTTTCCCCCTGTTAGGCACCTACCTTTGGGTCATTATTGACTACCATTAAATTGCAAAGACCTATCTGAACACAGAGCACTTTTAATGGGTACTCCAGAGGGAAACACTGTTTTCAATCCAACTGGTAGAGATGAGCGAACTTACAGTAAATTCGATTTGTCACAAGCTTCTCGGCTCGGCAGTTGATGACTTTTCCTGCGTAAATTAGTTCAGCATTCAGGTGCTCCACTGGGCTGGAAAAGGTGGATACATTCCTAGGAAAGAGTCTCCTAGGACTGTATCCACCTTTTCCAGCTCACCGGAAAGCTGAACTAATTTATGCAGGAAAAGTCATCAACTGCCGAGCCGAGAAGTTCGTGACGAATTGAATTTACTGTAAGTTCGCTCATCTCTACCAACTGGTGCCAGATTATAGATTTGTAAATTGATTCTGTTAAAACTCTTAACGGGGTACACCGGTGGGGAAAAAAACGTTTCTCGGTCGCTCTTCATTGGGGGACATCTATACTGATGGGTATATGCTCTTGCCTCTAGGAGGCGCTGACACTAGGAAAAAAAAAAAGTAGTCTCCTCCCTAGCAGGATATACCCGCCCACTGGAAGGTAATCAGTTTAAGGCTGGGTCCACACTACGTTTTGTCCCATACGGGAGCGCATACGGCAGGAGGGAGCTAAAAGCTCGCGCTCCCGTATGTAACCGTATGCGCTCCCGTATGTCATTCATTTCAATGAGCCGACCGGAGTGAAACGTTCGGTCCGGTCGGCTCATTTTTGCGCCGTATGCGCTTTTACAACCGGACCTAAAACCGTGGTTGACCACAGTTTTAGGTCCGGTTGTAAAAGCGCATACGGCGCAAAAATGAGCCGACCGGACCGAACGTTTCACTCCGGTCGGCTCATTGAAGTGAATGGCATACGGGAGCGCATACGGTTACATACGGGAGCGCGAGCTTTTAGCTCCCTCCTGCCGTATGCGCTCCCGTATGGGACAAAACGTAGTGTGGACCCAGCCTTAGCTAGTGTCAGTAGGAGGCAAGACAAGTCTGGTGCTCTCCAGACCTGGTCTTTTTTTTTATTTTCTAGTAAGGGCTGTTTAGTTCGGTTTTTATCTCCATTTTGTTTACCTTTTTCAGGTTGGGGTTCAGGAGCATGGTGCTACCTGTTCCCCCATATGCGACAAAGGGGCACGGAACATAACAGTATGGGCCGTCAACCCCTTATTGCCAATGGCCAGCGCCTGAAGGTTGTACCCTGGGTCTGCCCCTGCTCGCCCCGCCATCTTGCCCCCTGCTCACCCCACCATCTTAGCCTGGTATGATGCAGCGTGGCCATAAGCTAGTTGAAGCCTTTAAGGTGTGTATGTAATACAACCCCTTCCTCCCCTCTCCCTCCCTCTTGCTCATCCAGGGGTCCCCTTCCTCTCATGTGCCCAGCTCCTCAGCCGCCATTACACGTGGCTGTGTTGGGGCAGACCTCTTTCGCCATTCTGGAGGGTACAGTCCAGTGAACTTTCCCACCCCCCTCTTCGGGCCAGACATTTTCAGCCCACATGTATTTTGGCCAGGCACAGTGCCCTGGCCACGTTATCTTCACTACTGGCTGGAGACTCTATGCCACTACCCCAGTATCAGTCTCTGGGACAGCCTGTGGCTGCCCACTTACCACCTTGTGCGGCACAGTGTCCTGGCCACGTTATTTCTTAGGCTGATCGGAGACCTACAGCTGCAGGCAGCGGGTCCCCGGTCCCACGTAGCTGTACGCCTTCTCAATGCGGGCGCATCTGCCCGCTTACTTCTATCTGCTGCGGCCAGGCGCAATGTCCGGGTCACGTTCTTTACGGGCTGACCGGAGACTTAAAGCTGAAGGCAGCGGGTCTCCGGTCCCACGTGGCCGACTAACCTCAGACACCAGCATGCTTACTGCTCCCCATGCCCCTGGTGGGGGAGGAACCGTCCGCATCTTTCAGCCAGTTCCCCAGCCCCCTTCTTGTAATGTTCGCAGATCGTGCACAAGTCCCCCCGTGCTTCTCCTAGTCTGAGGCCGACTCCGGGGGCAGTGTTCTTCCAGCACGCCCTTCCTTCTCGGTGGGCTGTGCTGTCTGTAAAAGTAAAAAATAAATGTCACCACTGGTCACTCAGACCATTTGGTGGTGTTTTGACGCCCTCTTGTGGCCATCAATTGTATTGCACCCTGGATTTTTCATTGCTTCTTGAGCTCCCCCTTGTGTCAACCAAGCGCTATTACAGCCTTGGCCTGTCACATCTGTTTTTATCAGTTTAATACCTGCAGGGTCCCTTTTCTAGGGATGGAATCGGGGGGCCGCTTTATTCCTTCAGTCACCCTGTACGGTGGCCCGCATTCACGTTTGGCACTCCGGTACCTCACTGCTGATGCAAGGTGTCCGACAGAGTGGCCCATTGTCTACTATGGACCCATACCAGTAAGCCAGACAGTGGTCTGCATGGTTTCCTCCACCGCCTGCTGATGTATCTGAGGCTGGAGTTCCAGTACACCACTGCTGTGCGAGGTGTACGAAGACGTGTCCTATGCTCCCTAATCGGGGGCAGGGATCCTTTCTGCAGCTCCTTAGTATCCCCGGGGAGACCAGGGGAGGCTATCTATGGCTCCTAGGCCTCCCCTCCACATGCGGCAGTGGGGCACAGTGATTGCCTATCTGGCTGTCACCTTTTATACAGTGACTGGAAATGTACTTGCTCAGCCAGACTGTTGTCTGCACGGTCTCCATCGCTGTCAGCCTCCCATCTCTCGGCTGCCGCAGGCTTGGTCAGATCTCACGTACCTCTCTGCTGATATAAGGACTCTGGTTGAGGGTCCCTGCAGGTACTCGGGACTGATGAGTCAACCAGACTTTCGTCTGCTGGGTCTCTTACCCCACCAGGTCACTCGTTAGTTCCGTCGTACTCCAATACCCCATTTTCTGTAGGGGGGTTCGATGGAGTGTCCCTGAGCATTTAGGAATCCTATACCAGTCAGCCCGACGATTGTCTGCATTGTCTTCTACTACTATGTCGAGTCCACTACCATACACTTCTCACACCGTGGACAGTAGTTCAGGTTATCCACTGCCAAGGTGTAGTCATGAGTGAGTCTCCCCATGTTGCACCAGGGGCCCTATACAATACACCACATACTGGTTCCCGGGGTTCCCTCCTTTACCAGGTTCCTCCCTACATGCCTGCCGCTCTCTAGGCTGAAGGGTGGTAACCCACTTTCTGTGTGTGATTCTGTCTACAGCACCTGGTGTGGCCATGGTCCCTATGCCAGACAGCCAGACTGTGTCTGCATGGTTTTCTACTCCGCCAGGTCACCTTCCCCATTCTTGCAGCTCCCGTGCTTAAAGTCTGATGACTGATTTTCCAGGTGAAGTTCCAAAGAGCGTCTCTGTCAGACTGTCTGCATGTTTCCTGCTCCACATACATCCTTCATCCCTTGCGTCTGCGACAGCATTCCTGGTGTGTGGCGCAATTTGGAGCTGGGGTGTGGGTGTTTCCTGCAGGTTCCATGGCTTTCACAGAAAGAGCAGCACTCTATGTTCCCCTTTCTAAGGATCACCGTAGGTCTGCTAGGGGCATGGTTGTGATACCATGCTGCTGGGCTTTTGAATGTCTGCGGTTTCTTTTGCCTCTGCAGTCTTGTTACCCCTCTGTTACCACGTCGGTGGAGGTTAGGGCTGATAGCCGATAACATATACCGATATTCCGGTATAAGTTATCGGCTATTTATCCCCCCGCGACACTGCTGCAGATCATTGATTTAAAGCGGGCGCTTTAAATCAATTCACTGCAGTGGCTTTTGCGGTGCCATAGGCCGCCGCCGCCACCCGCTTCTCTCCCCCTGCCTGTCCGGGGGTCCAGAGACCTATCACCGCCACCACTCCCCCCACCACCGCCACCACTCCCCCCACCACCGCACTGCGACCGACCCCCCGCACCGCGACCGACCCCCCGCACCGCACCGGCCCCATTGCCTCCCCCATCCCCGTTTTATAATTACCTGTTCCCGGGGTTCACTCCACATCTGGCTCCGGTGGCGTCCTCCTGAGCTGTCACTGTGTGCACTGACGGTGACGTCACGTCATGTCGCGCACGTCACTCGTCATTGCGCACAGCGTAACACCGGACGCAGCAGGAGCAAAAAGTAGCTTGGGCCCTGGGAACAGGTAATTATAAAACTGGGGATGGGGGAGGCAATGGGGCCGGGGCGTTGCGGTGGGGGGTGCAACGTGGGTCGGGGGGCGGTCGCTGTGCGGCGGGTCGGGGAGGCCGGCCACGGTGCGGAGGGCGGGGCATTATCGGCTTATCGGCAAGGTAATTGCCAATATCGATAATGCCCAAAATCGTGATTATCGGCCGATAATATCGACCATACCGATAATCGGTCGATCCCTAGTAGAGTCCACCTTCCCTTTTTCTCCTGTGGGGTGTGCCTCGGGCCTTCCTGTGATCTTGTTTCCACAGGTTTAGGTGGTCGAACTCCTCTGCTCTGGCATGGGGCATGATGGGGCGACACAGTCGGCTCAGCCCCCCATGCCTCCAGGTATCTGTCCTGGGTTCCTGTACAGGGTGGTTCAGACACCGGCTTGGTTGCCTTAGGAAATTACTAGAATGGCTCCATTGACGCCCTTCTGGTCCAGGGTTACACCACGTTGAGGCGTTCCTCTCAATGCTTTGGGTGTGGGTGTGCTTCTTCCTTCTATTCGTAGTCAGGACTCAAATAAGCTCCTCCATTTCTTGATATGTTGTTGCAGGGTTCCTGGGGACTACGTCCACCCAGTCCTTTGCCCCCTTACCTTCGCGTGGCATTTCACTGCTCCTATAGTGCCTGGCGCATTTTGATCATCCCCCTTCCACAGGGGGTACGGGGATCAGGGAGCTTGGCATGGTCTGGGCTTGGGTTTCATAGCATCCACCCCTTGTTTTCCCCTCCTCTATATAGGTGGGTACCTGGCTGGGCCCTTTTTTTTTTTTTGCTGAGATCAACAGCTTAGCTGCGCACTTTTGCAGATTGGCTCTCTTCCTGTTTCTTGGTTATCTACTGCTGTTCATACAGACTTGGCACTCTCCTCTGTTGGAGGAGTTTATGCATTCATGTATGGCTTGGCGACAGCCGGTCTAGCACCATCTGTTGTTTGGGTCCTGCCATTGCTCTCCTCCTCCCTCAGTGCAGTCTCCCTTGAGGGGTTTGTTTCTCCTTTCTTGTCGGTTGCAGTTGCGTTACACTGACACTACAGTCATCTGGAATAACCTTCCCTTTTGTTTCCCCCTCCGTTTCCATCCTGACGGGATGTTGCTTCGGTCGTCTCAGACCGCTGGGGTTCATGTCTGGTTAGTCTCCGTGTCTTGGACACTATCCTAGTATGTTGTGGCTTGTCTTCTTTTCTAGGTCGGCCCTTCTGGTTCTTTGGGCCTTAGTGATGGTTGTGGTCTCGGGCAGGTTAGCTCTCCTGCCCCAACTTCTCCGCGGTTCCGTTTGTGGGGCGGTCTTCCTGTACCACACTTTTTGTGGACGTTGGGTTTACTTACTCTACAGGTGTACATCTTCCAGGGGACCCGGGTACCTCCAGTTCCCATGTCGGACGCTCTGGTGTTTTCTGGGATGCCCCTTTTCAGGGCATTCTACTCCCTTTTTGGCCTTATTCCTTCCGTCTCCTCCTTCGTGGGTCAATGTACTTCTGGGGCAATGGGAGTTTTGGTCATTAGTATTACTCTACTCAAGCTTATTCGCCTCCCAGGTGCTTTTGGCGGGCCCCTGGGATGGAGGTTTTTTGGTCTGCAGCTGTTCTGGGCATCGATTTTCTGCACCAGGCCTCTCCACAGCCAGTCTCCATCCTTCTTTCCAGTGTTTTTCTGGTCTCCACCTTCCGTACTCTCCTTCTGTTAAGGAGTACGCTGCTTTTCCTGGTGTTTTTTCCACCAGGGGTTCTCTTGTTTGTGCCCTTTTCCATTTTTGTTTCCAGCCAGACTAGCCCTCACTGGTTCTATGTTCCTTTGAGTTGTTTCCTACCTCCTCCCGGGATGGTTCCTGCCCATCTGGCCTCCTAGTCGACCTTTTCTTGTCTCCATTTCTGGACCGTAGCTTTGGAGTCTTTACATAGGACCGTCTCTTCCTTGGCTTCCTAGTCCTTCTCCATGGACGGGGGTTCTCCCGGGAGCTCAGTTTGTGGGCCTCGGTTGTCTCTGCCCGGAATCTCGTCCGCAGGCCTTACGGTCGAGTGGGTTCAGTCTCTGGGCTGATTCCCCTTTTGCTGTTGGTTGTTTTTTCCCTCCCTAGGGGGACTGCTTTGGTACGTCCCATCTGTAAGGTGTCCCTCAATGAAGAGCGACCGAGAAAAGGAGATCTTTTTGTACTCACCGTAAAATCTCTTTCTCGTAGCCTTCATTGGGGGACACCGCACCTACCCATTTCTTCTTTTTTGTCCGGATAATCTTTTCTGATTATTGGGTTTTTATCCGGGATTCTTTTCTAGGGTCCTTCGGACATATTTCTTTGTTGGATTCTCCTACTGCTTTGTGACAGAACTGATTACCTCACTTCCAGTGGGCGGGAGGAGCCGAAAGGGAGAAAGAGAGGCAACTCCTGAAACGTCCCGACTGCTGCTTGCACGCCATCGAGCGCTTCTATTCAGCCCTCAGGAAGGCTCTCAGCGGCCAGGAACGGACTGCTCCAGAAAGGGATGAAAATGTTCTGAAGACGCCGCACTGAGCATACTATCTGCAATATTATTCCATGGGGGTGAATATGATGTTCATGTCTTGTATACTGCACTTTTGTATTAAGTGAACAAGCTTTTGGATAAAGTTGACACCTCTGTCCATGTCAGAAACTGTCAAGAGCAAGAGAGGTTCCTGCTCCTTCTCTGAGCAGTTTCTGACATGAACAGAGGTGTCAGCAGAGAGCACTGTGGTCAGACAGAAAAGAACCACACAACTTCCTATTGAGCATGTAGCAGCTGATAAATACTGGAAGGATTAAGATTATTGAATAGAAGTAAATTACAGATCTGTAGCCCTTTAAGTACCCCTTTAAGAAACGTAGGAACAGGTATGGCTGCCTGCCAAAACAAAAATAGGTGGGGGTAAGTGCACTGTATCTGGTTTTCTTGCCAGACTGAACACCGTGGTATGCCACTGGTTTAAATCCGGCAATAAAACTGATGCGGTGCAAAAATGAGCCAACCTGAGTCACTATCTGACTGCAGAGCGAGCTACCGGCTGTGTCCGATTGTATTGGCGGATTTCCCACCAAAGAAATCTGCCCCTACGAATGGATACACAAAGCTACCTGGCCTCAGCCAGGACCTCGCTCTGCAGTCTCTCTGCAGGGTGAAATACTCTGCGGATGTGCCCGTATGTCCCTGCCCTATGGATTTATTCACATGTTCAGTATCCTGCACATATTTGATGCACAGGATATGAAGCAGCAGATTTTATACTGCAAATTGTAATGTAAACTAAATGACTGAACACAGCATAAAATCTGCACAGGATACTGTATGTGTTAATAGTCCCTAAAACAGAAAGTCAGTCATTTAGGATGTAATCGTACAATCAGAATATATAGCCAAACCTGACTTAAAAAAGACCCAGGAATTTGCCTGTTCTTGTACACAATGGGAGAGATTCATCAAAACCTGTGCTGAGGAAAGGTTCACCAGTTGCCCATAGCAACCAATCAGATCGCTTCTTTCATTTTTCAGAGGCCTTTAAAAAAAATGGATAAGCGATCTGATTGGTTGCTATGGGCAACTGGTCAACTTTTCCTCTGCACACATTTTGATAAATCTCCCCCAAAGTCCACTGAGAGTAACTTAGGCCATGTTCCCCCTGCGTATTTCTCTGTTTAACCCGATAACGACCATGGACGTCTATGCTCATCCAATGGCGGTTGACGGGGTATAACGCGGGCTCCCGACTCAGGCCCGCGTCATACTGGCCGGCCCCCAGCTGATTCCTGTAACTGGGGGCCGGCGTTAATAGCTGATATGCCGCGATCGCCGCGGGCGGCTATTAACCCTTTAGAACGCCGCTGTCAAAGTTGACAGCAGTGTCTAAAGGTGCCTGTATCCAGTCCCTCATGGTCCAGTGGGGTGGATCGTCCCCCCGCAGCACGCTAGCGTGCGGGGTGTGGGGGGATGGGTTGCGCGATCCACTACTGAGGTAGTCTGAGGGCTTACCTCCCCTGCTGCGGCTGCTCCGGCGCTCAGAATGATAGAGCCTGGCAGGGCACACAGATCAATGGGATTGTATGTAATCCCACTGATCTGCATGAGGAATCAAATGATTCCTCCTAAAAGTCCCCTAAGGGGACTAAAAGTGTAAAAAAAAGTTTCAAAAAAGTTAAAACACACACATTAAGCCCTTCCTTATAAAAAGTTTAAATCATCCCCCTTTTCCAAAATTCCATATAATAATATACAAATTATAAAAATATATCGTAAATGAAACCACACGGTCAATGGCGTACGCGTAAAAAAATTCCAAGGTCCAAAATAGCGTATTTTTGGTCACTTTTCATACCATAAAAAAGGAATAAAAAGCGATCAAAAAGTCCGATCAAAACAAAAATGGTACCGATTAAAACTTCAGATCACGGCGCAAAAAATTTGCCCTCATACTGCCCTGCTGTCAGGCCCAAGGCCTGATTATTAAAATCCTATATGTGTATTATAAGTTATGACTGTGTGTGATGGATTGTCCAGGACATGGGTGAGAGGTCATTCAGACGGTGTGTCCTTTTGTGTATTGCATTTTATTGGGGGTCTGGCTATTTGCTTGTATCTCTTTTGAAGTCAGAGGCTCTTTTGAAGCAGCAGGATGTAAGGGACACTCTGGTCCCATCATATAATCAATCAGATAAGAGGTCCAGGAACAGAGATGCCCCCCTGGTGGGATCAGAGGGGAGGGGGGAATGGAGTCTGCCTCCAAAAAGGCAGGTATATCATATTTAACAATGCTAGACTCAGGGTTTTAAATGCTGTGCAACAAGCTGACAAGACCATCCTAAGAACAGCTGGAACTCACTCTCATGGACTGCTATATCATTATGCTGTAAGAACTTCATCTTTTGTTTTCTGAAATTGTCTTGCTAAACTCTTTTATATATTTTTGTACATGTATGTCATTTGTTTCTGTATTTTTATATAGTCAGCACTGTGATACCTTTTATCAGGTTAAATGTTTAATTAATCAGCTCTGGTCTTTGATCCCTAGATATATGAGCTCATCTTTCTGAAGGCAGCTCTGGTGGAAACACGTTTATCTAAGGGTTAATTTGGTGACTTGCTGGGACTAGTAGTGGATGCCCATAGGTCTGGCGGCTTTAACCCTTGCACCATCACACTCTCTCTAATGTCTTGGCTGGACCAATAGGGTGTGATCGTGACAACTGGTGGCAGCGTCGGGATATATTTAGAGATTTTTAGTGCTTGCTGGATTTTACCTGTAGGGAAATCTTAGCACTAAAAATAAATTGCATACATATTCTTGTGTGTAAATTCCAAAGACAGAGCTCAGTGCTGGTTTAAATGATATATAAAAAGAGTGCAAGACAGTTCTGTCCTCCCCATCTCCTGTTTTACCTCCTCTGTCTCATCTCGGAAATAGGGAGGCATATCGCAAGCAGTCCAAGCCTGCACTGGAGCTAATGTGCCAAGAAAAGAACATCCCTACTGCAGGAAAGAACAAGGAACAACTAATTGTTGGTCTTGTGGAGTATGATGCCCGTGCAGAAGAGCTGAGTGACATGAGACAAAGTCCTACAGCTGGAACTGCCATCCAAGGACTGATATCTCCTGGGGAATACAACATTACTCCCCATCAGGACAGTACTCCACATGAGGCCTTGGACTCTTATATGCGGACTGCCTAACAACACCTTGGGAATGTGGATGCCAATATGAAACTCCAACTGCTTCTCCAGTACCAAACTTCAGAGAGAGAGGCTCAGGCACGAGCCGCAGAAAGAGAGGCCCAGGCACGAGCCGCAGAAATAGAGGGGATGCTTCTTCCGCAAGGAGTGATGTGCAGGATCAAGGAGACCACAAACCCCGCTTGGAACATTTCCTCATGTTGGAGAAAGATGGTGATCTGGATGTGTTCCTGAGGGGATTTGAAAAGGTTTGCTGGCAGTTCCATCTACATAAGGAACAGTGGGGACGATATCTAACCCCACGGTTGCGAGGGAAAGATCTGGATGTGTTTGCTTCTCTTTCCTCTGAGAGTGACCAGGACTATGAGGCAATAAAATCTGCCCTGCTAAAAAGTTTTCAGAGACTTATCGGAAAAGATTTAGGACTTTGCAACAAAGCGCCACAGAAAGCTGCACTCAACATGCAGGTCAGCTAAGGACTGCATTCAGGCAATGGACTGGGGGCCTACAAGTCACTACCTATGAGGCCCTGGAGGACTTGATGGTCCTGGATCAGTTTCTCCAAACATGGAGCTTTGAAGCCAGAGAGTGGATTTTGGACCGCAAGCCCAAGACAGCCATGGAAGCAGCAGAACTAGGAGATCACTTTGCCAACAACCGGGTGCCAGCAGCAAAGCGTAGATCTGCACAAGCCGGAGCAAGTACCTGGAGGGGAGCCACACAACCACAAAGCACAACCAGGCCAGCCAGAAAATTCTTGCCATTATTCCCAAAAGCAACAGGAGCCATATTGGGTCAGGGGGACACCCGCCGATGTTACAGATGCAACAATATTGGGCACCTGAGTGCCACTTGCCCCAACAAAAAGAATTCTCCACCAGTAGTTGGAGGACACATAGCCGTTCTTCTGGTGTCCGGAGCGGTGGAGAAAGGAGCGGATAACCTGCAAAGTGTAACTGTGGGTGACCGGGTGACAGTGGGTTTGCGAGATTCTGGAGCCTACTTTACCTTGAGAAAGTCGGGTGACGAAACGTACGTTGGGACGGTGGCAACAGGTATCCATTATGGGTAAGTGAGGATCATTTATTCATCAATTATTTACTTTGGGCATATTCATACTACTAGTTATGTGATAGAGCAGGTGGCCCTCACATACATATATCGGGGCCTCTTGACCCCTGTTTACTCCTTGTTGAATAAGAGCCATATTATATCATTCTTTAACCTCACTATATACAGATCTATTGTGATTGCAATGATTGCTATACCTGATCCACCTACGTTTTTTGGTTGTATCTGATACATCTCATTTTGTATTGCTTTATACATACACATCTGGTATCTTAACTTTATTGTATTTTGTCACAAGTGTGTGACGTTTTTTAACCTTTTGGATATATAAATAAAAATTTGTATATTTTTCAGTAGCAATTGCTCTCCGTTTGAGTTCTTCTTTTTTTGTATAATTTACCTTGGTGCGGCCTGAAGTGGTGGATACAGAGGACATCATCCCTGGAAGAACCATGGCCTTAAAAGGAATTGGAGGTGTGCGGCCTGCTGTGCCCATGGCCCGTGTGTACCTGGATTGGGGTATAGGCAAAGGTTTGCGGGAGGTGGGGGTCTCTGAGGACATCCCTGTTAATGTTCTGCTGGGGAAGGATTTGGGTCGGATGCTCTGTCATTATGCTCCAGAGGACACTACCTGCACACCGGATGGGCTAGGAGAGAGCCCTGTTCATTATGAGGTACTGTGCGAGACTTTGGGAGATACTGCGAAATGTGGTAACTGGGAGGGAGTGCAGGGGATGGATAATTGTTTACCTGTGACTGAACCAGTAATGTTTTCCAAAAGTGAAATGGGGTGTATTGTAAAATGGGGGTTGGTGTGCCCCTGGTGACATGTAAGGATGAGGGACCAGCAGTGAGTGATATGTCCCAATTCTGTGAGCCTAAGGAGGAGGAGGGAAGGAGTGATAGCCCTGTGTATGATGCCTGTATTGTTATGTCTGGAACTGAGGGGGAGGAAGGTAAACCCCAGGGAGGCATACCAATGGTGGCAGTGGTAACGCATCAGCAGCGTGCCAGGGCTGCAGCTTTAAAAAGAATGGAGGATGGTGATGCAAGGGGCAAGCTGTGTGACATGCAAGCCACAGCAGAGGAAGGTGGAGATGCTAGTTCACCTGGGGGAAATGTGCTCCCTGATACCACGAGATGGGGGAGGGAAATGCGCATTTCCGGGAAGCTCTGCGCAGTAACCCTTCCCTTGAAGGGCTGAGACAACGTGCTGAACATACAGGTGTTGACACAGATGGGCATCGGGTATATTGGGAAAATGATATCTTGTACTGGGAGTCCCTTTCCAAAGGCATGCTAGGGGCCCAGGAGAGAGAAATGCAGTTAGTGGTTCCTAGGCAGTACAGAAAAGAGCTTCTGAGGTTAGCCCATGAAACCCCCCTGGCAGGACATTTGGGAGTGGCCAAGAAAAAGTCCAGGTTGGCACACAATTTCTATTGGCCAGGTATGGGTACTGCTCTTGCAAATTACTGTAGATCCTGTCATGTCTGCCAAAGGGTGGGTAAGCCTGGGGATGTTACTCGTGTTCCCCTAGTGCCCCTACCAGTTATATCTGTACATTTTGAACGAGTGGCAGTGGATATTGTGGGGCCTCTGGCTATACCCAGCAGCACAGGGAAACAGTTTATTCTTACTGTTGTAGATTATGCAACCAGGTACCCTGCGGCTGTTGCCTTATCCTCCGTCCGAGCAGATAAGGTGGCAGATGCTCTGATCAGTATTTTCTGCAGGGTAGGGTTCCCCAGAGAAATGCTCACTGATCAGGGCACACAGTTCATGTCCAATCTCATGCAAAGTCTCTGTAAGAAGGTGAATGTACAGCACTTGGTAGCAAGCCCATACCACCCCCCAAACAAATGGTCTTTGTGAGAGGTTCAATGGCACCTTGAAACAAATGCTGAAAACATTTGTAGAATCGGAGGGCAGGGACCGGGAGAAGTATTTACCCCATCTGTTATTTGCTTACAGGGAGGTACCCCAAGAGTCTACAGGTTTCCCGCCCTTTGAGTTATTATATGGTCACAAAGTGCGGGGCCCCGAGATTTAGTTAGGGTAGAATGGGAAGGGGGGCTACATGCCCCTGAGACTTCTGTGGTGGAGTATATTCTGAGATTCAGGGACAGGGTGCAGGCATTGACTGGGCTGGTACAGGACAACCTCATAGCAGCACAGTCCAGGCAGAAGTACTGGTATGATAGCAATGCAAGGGACCGGGTCTATGAAGTGGGACAGAAGGTAATGGTTCTGAACCCCATCAGGCAGAATAAGTTGCAGGCTGCCTGGGAGGGTCCCTTCCCCATTCTGCAGCGCCAAGAACCCACCACATATGTAGTTGCCCTTGATGAGAAAGGTCAGAGGCAGAGACAGTACCACATTAATATGCTAAAGGCATACTACGACCCTGAGGAGGTGGTACTCAGTGTATGCAGTGCACCAGAGGAAGGGCTGGGTAGTGATCCCCTACTGGACTTAGTGGAGGAAGCTAAGAGCCAGGGATCCCTTCAGGATGTGGAGATCAATCTACAGCTCTCAGAGGAAAGGAGGAGGCAAAGTCAGGTACTAGGCCCCTTCAGTGCCACCTTTACTGGGAAGCCAGGGCGAACTACTCTAGCCACCCATCATGTTGATACGGGGGACCAGCCACCGCTAAGACAGGTAGCCTACCGGGTATCCCCAGAGGTAAAGTCCCATATACACAAGGAGATTGAGGACATGTTGAAGTTAGGGGTAATTAAGAAGTCAAAAAGCCCTTGGGCCTCCCCAGTAGTGCTGGTGCCCAAAAAAGACAAATCCACTAGGTTCTGTGTGGACTACCGAAGGTTAAATGCCGTGACTACATTTGATGCTTACCCCATGCCCAGAATAGATGAACTACTTGATCAGCTAGCAGGTTCCCAATATGTGACTATCATGGATTTAAGCCGAGGGTACTGGCAGATCCCTATGACCCCAGGGGCGGTCAGCCTTTCTCACTCCCTTTGGGTTGTTTGAGTGCTGTGTCATGCCCTTTTGGATGAAAAATGCCCCAGCCACTTTCCAACGACTGGTTGATCAGCTGCTAGAGGGCCACAGGGAAAACGCTGTGGCATACTTAGATGATATTGCCATATTCATCAAGACCTGGGAGGAGCACCTGAGTCACCTGGGCAAGGTGGTGAAGCAAATAGCTGAGGCAGGGCTTACCATAAAACCAGAAAAGTGTCAAGTTGGCATGACAGAAGTGCAGTATCTGAGGGCATAGAGTAGGAGGAGGGTCCCTATGCCCTGAGCCCAGTAAGGTGAAGTCTATTATGGCCTGGCCAAAACCTCTCACAGACTTGACAAAAAAGAAGGTGTCCAAGCAAATTACCTGGACTGAGGTTTGTGATAAGTCCTTCATTGCCCTCAAGACTGCATTGTCCAACTCACCGGTCCTCCAGGCCCCTGATTTCAGTAGGAGGTTTGTGGTACATACAGATGCTTCCAATTTTGGTCTGGGGGCTGTTCTTAGCCAAGTAAACTCCAATGGAGAAGAACACCCCATACTCTACCTGAGTAGGAAGCTATTGCCTAGAGAAGTGGCCTATGCGGTCATAGAGAAGGAATGTCTAGCTGCGGTCTGGGCTTTGCAAAAATTACAGTCATACCTGTACGGCAGGGATTTTACTGTCATAACTGATCACAACCCTCTACATTGGTTGGACAGAGTGTCAGGTAACAATGGCAAACTGCTTCGCTGGAGTCTTATCCTCCAACAATATAATTTCACTGTCCAACACAGGAAAGGAAGCCTGCATCAAAATGCAGATGGATTATCGCGTCAGGGAGAAATAGACGGTTAATGGAGACAGATCTATCAGCCTGGAGCGGCGAGATCTCTCTGTCTCCATCTTAAGGGGGCGGTGTCAGGCCCAAGGCCTGATTATTAAAATCCTATATGTGTATTATAAGTTATGACTGTGTGTGATGGATTGTCCAGGACATGGGTGAGAGGTCATTCAGACGGTGTGTCCTTTTGTGTATTGCATTTTATTGGGGGTCTGGTTGTTTGTTTGTATCTCCTTTGAAGTCAGAGGCTCTTTTGAAGCAACAGGATGTAAGGGACACTCTGGTCCCATCATATAATCAACAAGATAAGAGGGCCAGGAAAAGAGATGCCCCCCTGGTGGGATCAGAGGGGAGAGGGGAATGGAGTCTCCCTCCAAAAAGGCAGATATATCATATTTAACAATGCTAGACTCAGGTTGTTCAATGCTGTGCAACAAGCTGACAAGACCATCCTAAGAACAGCTGGACTGCTATATCATTATGCTGTAAGAACTTCATCTTTTGTTTTCTGAACTTGTCTTGCTAAACTCTTTTATATATTTTTGTACCTGTAAGTCATTTGTTTCAGTATTTTTATATAGTCAGCACTGTGATACCTTTTATCAGATTAAATGTTCAATTATCAGCTCTGGTCTTTGATCTCTAGATATATGAGCTCACCTTTCTGAAGGCAGCTCTGGTGGAAACACGTTTATCTAAGGGTTAATTTGGTGACTTGCTGGGACTAGTAGTGGATGCCCAGAGGTCTGGCGGCTTTAACCCTTGCACCATCACACTCTCTCTAATGTCTTGGCTGGACCGATAGGGTGTGATTGTGACACCTGTATACGGAAAAATTTAAAAGTTATAGGGGTCAGAAGAGGACAATTTTAAATGTATAAATTTTCGTGCATGTAGTTATGTTTTTTTTTAATCAAAAGTATTACAAAATCAAACCTATATAAGTAGGGTATCATTTTAATCGTATGGACCTACGGAATAAAGTGTAATTTTTACCGAAAAATGTACGGGGTAGAAACAGAAGCCCCCCAAAATTTACAAAATGGTGTTTTTGCTTCAATTTTGTCGCACAATGATTTTTTTTCCATTTTGCCGTCAACTTTTGGGTAAAATGACTGATGTCATTACAAAGTAGAATTGGTGGCACAAAAAATAAGCCCTCATATGGATTTTTAGGTGCGAAATTGAAAGGGTTATGATTTTTAAAAGGTAAGGAGGAAAAAACCAAAGTGCAAAAACAGAAAAACGCTTGGTCCTTAAGGGGTTAAAGGAGAAATGCAGCAAAAAACTTTAACTACAGGCTGCAAAAACAAAAAAAAACTTTAACTCACCTCCCTACATTCCCCCGGTATCAGCGTCCCATTCCTCTGGTGCTGCTCGGCTCCCTGCTTCTTATCCTCGGATAATCACACTGCGGTCAGTGTATCGCCGGTCGCAGCGATGTCCCGCCTCGGCCAGTGATAGGCTGAGTGCACTGTTATGTAAGGAGCTAAGCCTATCACCGGTAGAGTGAGAGTTAAAAGTTTTTTGCCACATTACTCCTTTAAAATACTACATCAATGTCATCACTTTAATGCTGCTCGAACATGTCAACAAGGTTGGCTCTGACAGCTTCTCCCCACCTTACTGGCCTTGATGGAAGGCTGGTGGGGCAGGGAGAACCTGTGGGGACCACCTGATTACTTGAAAGTGATGACGGGATCATTTATTTATAGGGCTACTCTGCAATCTGGCATTCTGCACTTACATGTAAGAGTATGGTCACATGATGGAATTCCGGCACAATTTGTGTTCTCAGAACACAAAATTCAGCCGAAATTCAAGCCCCTTTGATTGCAATGGGATTCCGCCATGGAATGATGCAAAATAATAGACTGATATTAAATTTCTTTGGATTGGGAAAGCTAAATCCCATTCAAATTAATAGGCATTAAAGAGGTACTCCGCTGCTCAGCGTTTGGAACAAAATGTTCCGAACGCTTAGAGCCGGCGCCGGGAGCTCGTGACGTCATAGCCCTGCCCTTCATGATGTCACGCCCTGCCCCCTCAATGCAAGTCTATGGGAGGGGGCGTCACGGCTATCATGCCCCCTCCCATAGACTTGCATTGAGGGGACGGGGCGGGGCGGGGCGTGACGGCAGCAGTTCTATGACATCACGAGCTCCAAGCGCCGGCTATAAGCATTTGGAACATTTAGTTTCACACGCTGAGAAGCGGAGTACCCCTTTAAATTAGTATAAGGCTATGTTCAGACAGTGGAATTTCTGCAATTCCGCACAAATTCCGTTAAGAAAAGCTTTCTAAACTAAATTGTGAAATTCCTTCCGGAATTCTGGCAGAATTTGCGCAGGAATGTCTGTGTTCTCAAAACATAGTATTCTGCAAAAATTCAAGGCCCAATGACTTCAGTAGGATTCTCCCTCGGAATTCCGCAAACATGATCCGCTGACTGTATGGGACTGCGGAATCCCATTGAAATCAATAGGCAATAAATTACATCGGAATTTCTGGTGGAATTATTTCACACTGCCGTGTTTTTATCCCGATTTTTGGGCTGGTGTATCTCAGTACCAGCAAAATGAATACACTATTAATCTGAATGGGGAAGATAATAATTATTATTATTATTTTAGTATTATAACTCTGCAGTATACCCATTTATACAAAAAAAATTCTTTTTTTTAAAAAAAATCTTTTCAGGAAAGTCTGCACAATGTAGTACATATTTGTCACTGACGAAAAATCTGGGCAAAAAACAAAAAAAAAAACGCAGTGTTTCTGTCCTGTGTAAACATGGTAAAAAGACTGACATAGGTCAGCACTAGAAATAAAAGACTCATTGCTGGGAAAAGGTTTGGTTGCATGGGGGAGACTTATCAAAATCTGTGTAGAGGAAGAGAGGCGCAGTTGTCCATAGCAACCAATCAGGTCGCTACTTTCATTTTTCTCTTTAAAAATGAAAGAAGCGATCTGATTGGTTGCTATGGGCAACTGCACCACTCTTCCTCTGCACATGTTTTGATAAGTCTCCCCCATTGAACTTAGGTGCAAATGGACAACGCCTAGTAATTCAATAGACAAAGTAATGCTTGAAGGGGTACTCTGGTGAAAAACTTTTTTTTTTTTTTTTTTTTAAATCAACTGGTGCCAGAAAGTTAAACAGATTTGTAAATTACTTCTATTAAAAAATCTTAATCCTTCCTGTACTTATTAGCTGCTGAATACTACAGCGGAAATTCTTTTTGAAACACAGAGCTGTCTGCTGACATCATGAGCACAGTGCTCTCTGCTGACATCTCTGTCCATTTTAGGAACTGCGCAGAACAGCATATGTTTGCTATGCGGATTTCCATTTTTGCTGGCAGTTCCTAAAATGGACAGAGATGTCAGCAGAGAGGACTGTGCTCATGATGTCAGCAGAGAGCTCTGTGTTTCAAACGGAAAAGAATTTCCACTGTAGTATTCAGCAGCTAATAAGTACAGGAAGGATTAAGATTTTTTAATAGAAGTAATTTACAAATCTGTTTAACTTTCTGGCACCAGTTGATTTAAAAAAAAAAAGAAAAAAAAAAAAGTTTTTCACCGGAGTACCCCTTTAAAGGGGCGCTCCACCCCTAGATATCTTATCCCCTAGCCAAAGGATAGGGGGTAAGATGTCTGATCCCGGGAGTCTTGCAGCTGTTATTTTCAGAACGCTGGGTTTGGACGTCATGCCACGCCCCCTCCATTCATGTCTGTGGGAGGGGGCATGGCGGTGGGACCCCCGCAATCAGACACCTTATTCCATATCCTTTGTATAGGGGATAAGATGTCTGGTGTGGAGTACCCTTTTAAGAGCAGTGGCTCTAGTGCAGTGTTTCCCAACCAGTGCGCCTCCAACTGTTGCAAAACTACAACTCCCAGCATGCCCGGAAAGCCTTCGGCTGTCCGGGTATGCTGGGTGTTTTAGTTTTGCAACAGCTGGAGATGCACTGATTGGGAAACACTGCTCTAGTGATATGTGGACAAGTGCCACTCTGCACACAACTATAGTGCCACCTAGTGATAAAGTATGGTACTACACACCAGAAGAGACTCATTTCCTAAGAGGACAGGTAAAGTTGGCTACGTAAGTGGGTGCCCACGTTTTTGCAATACAGTTCCCGTATACGTTTTCTATGTGAAAACCGTAGGGAACCGTATTGAAAACCGTATGCCAAAAGATGCATCAGGTTGTGTCCGTTTTGCATCCTGTACGGTTTTGTCAGTTTTTTTCCCGTACCCTTAACCGTAGCCTACCACGGTTTTTGGTCCAGGTGAAAAACTGTAATAAACCGTATACGTTTTTTTTTTTAAACATGGGAGTCAATGGGGACCGTACAGAACTGTATGTGCATACGGTTCCTTCCAGTTTTCACCATACGGTTTTTGACTTTGCACAATTTTCTTTTCCTGCTTTATTCATAATGGAGTGAAAAGTTAAAAAAAGTATACTTTTTTTTCTTAAAAAACGGATGCAACCGGACATCATTTTTTAAACCGTATACGTTTTTTTTTTTTACTGTTAACTATAAGGGTTAACATTTGTACACATTTTGATACAGTTTAGTCAGGCTTTGAGGAATCAGTTTTTCATCAAAAACCTGATATGGGAACTGTATTGCAAAAACGTGGTGTGCATGCAGCCTAAAAAAAACAGCATCTCTCTGGACCTAATGTACACTCTTATGTTAATTTACTATGTAAGTTTTAATGCTCTATGGCCGGCATTTATCATTGTAGGTGTAAGTGAAGCATTTATCATTGTAGGTGTAAGTGAAGCATTTATCATTGTAGGTGTAAGTGAAGCATATATCATTGTAGGTGTAAGTGAAGCATTTATCATCGTATGTGTAAGTGAAGCATTTATCATTGTAGGTGTAAGTGAAGCATTTATCATTGTAGGTGTAAGTGAAGCATATATCATTGTAGGTGTAAGTGAAGCATTTATCATCGTATGTGTAAGTGAAGCATTTATGATTGTAGGTGTAAGTGAAGCATTTATCATTGTAGGTGTAAGTGAAGCATTTATCATTGTAGGTGTAAGTGAAGCATTTATCATTGTAGGTGTAAGTGAAGCATTTATCATTGTAGGTGTAAGTGAAGCATTTTTCTACACCTTTTTTGTGTGCTGGTAATGTGTAGGAGCACAGAGCATTTGATACATTTTGTGCAGGTAAAAATTTTCTGAAATTTCTCTCTTCACATACACCAAAAAGCTAGGCTAAGACTGAGCTGGTGTAGTGTTAGAGACTTTTCAGTGGTTTTGCGCCTTTTCACACAAAGGCGCAGTTTATAAAACCCTTCCATATCATGTGTATTGCAAAAATCACCGGATTGCAACTCAAAATCAGCAGAAATGTGTAAACCAAAAGGCGCAATAACTATTTCACAAATAGTGTGTATTAGTATAGGCATTTTCAATTTGGCGTGTTACTGTTTTATTTTTTTCCGTTACAAGTCATAAGATTAACGTTCATACCAACATGCCATGTTTTTGGTCATTTTCTTTCCACCTATAGAAAAACGCCACATTTTCTCGAAAAAAAACAAACAAACAAAAAAAAAACAACAACACATTAAGAGCTTTTTGCGATATTGCGATTGCCCCGCCCTCCTAAAGAACTCCAAAAAAAAAAAAAAACTAATCGATAATGCCATATGGGTCTGGCATTTTATATTTCCCTGTTGACTACCGTCTAACATTTGTCTGCAGTATTTTTGGGCAAAAAAATTTAATAAGGTGAGTATGGGGGAGATTTATCAAAACATGTCCAGAGGAAAAGTTTGAGTTGCCCATAGCAACCAATCAGATCGCTGCTTTCATTTTTCACAGGCCTTCATAAATGAAAGAAGCGATCTGATTGGTTGCTATGGGCAACTCAGCAACTTTTCCTCTGGACAGGTTTTGATAAATCTCCCATTATGTTCCTTAACCTCCCATTCATTCATTCATTCATTCCCAGCCTTACACATTACATCTAGTTTCAATAAAACCCAATACCCATATTTGGTACCCCATTAATCTAGTTCCCACAGTTCAAACACAGTTAATTGCCAATTGACCTAGTTCCCACGGTTCAAAGGCTTTCTTAATTACCAATTGACCAACATTTGTCAATCACGAGTAAAAAAAGTTTAACTACAACATTGTAACACTCCGTCCCACCCCGGGACTCGAACCACCGCACGGTACCCTCCTGCTTATCTTACAGTTTTACATACCGTGAGATCCCCATAGACCACAAAGGGCCTATTGATTTCAATGGGCAAAAAAATCACAGAGTTAATGCACTAGCCCATTAGTTCCCTATACCGTGAAAGAAGGGAGGGCTCAATATTCGCGAATATGCGCATATGCGAAGAGCAGAGAGGGATGATCAGTGATCACTGTGATGTGTACTGTGAACAAAAAAAAATAAAATAAAAAAAAGCGAATATTCGTAATTGCGAATATATAGTGCTATATTCGCAATATTTGCAAATTCCCAATATTTGCAAATTCGCAAATATGCGATATATGCGATTAAAATTCGAATTGCGAATATTCGCGAGCAACACTACCTATTTCCTGTGTTTTTTTTTTTTTATGATATAGGAATCTTACCAGCTAAAACACACATTATCCAAATGGTGATGAGCCTGAATGGGAAGGTTTTTCGTAGCAGCGGCCACATAAGCCTGGCATGTAGAGCTACATCCCTATGACATAATGTACTGGCTCAATGACTGCATTGCAGCTACTTCGAGCTGTTTCCCAGCAGCGGGCTTTAGTGTATGTTATATAAATCTTACTGTGCTGGAGAGCTGACATAAATGGTATTATTGGTATCAGCTTACTATTTAAAGGGGTACTCCACTGGAAAACATTTTGTTTTTTAATCAACTGATGCCAGAAAGTTAAAAAGATTTGTAAATTACTTCTGTGATGTCCCAGTACGGGATATGCTCCTACAGTCCTGTCAGGTTGAGTCCCTGTACGTCCTCAGGGCTCTCTTGCAGTGTTCCCCCATATTGTCTATAGGTTGTATAGTTAGTGTAAAGGACCTTTGATATGGTCACATGATTGCTAGTCACCTGATAATGGTTGTCACATGTTTAAGTCATATGTTTTGTTACCCAGAGAGCACCAGGTGACCAGATGACCCGCAGCTAGCCAATGGGCTCCTTGCTCAGCCCCCCTTTATAAGAGGGGGAGGTACTACAATCACTCTCTAGGATCTTGAGGTCAAGTCCTGTCCAGACGTCTCAGAGCCAGTGTCCAGCACATCTGGAGGCCTCAAGCCTAAATTGCAGGCACAAGTCAGTAAGACAAGTCATCTCTGTCTGCTGTCACTATCTTCTGTCAAGTCAAGTCTATTATAGTCAGCGTGGCTGCGCTAAAGTCTGTCAAGTCACTGCAAGTCCCAGCAAGCTGTGAGGTCCCTCTGTGTTACTGGTCACCTCTCTGGGATCCTGGCCTAGCTGTAAAGACTGTATCATCGCCTGCATTAGGCTAGGACTCCACTGAGATTTTTGCCCTGCGATTTTTGTGGCATAAAAACGCCAGAAAAAACGCCAGAAAAACTGCCACAGTTTTCCCCTGCGTTTTGGTGTTTTTTCTGGCGTTTTGACCTTTGTGTGGAATTTGCCGTTTTTGGCCCCTTTTGCTTTGTTTTTGTTTTTTTTACAAAATAGTTGGGTACCATAAAAAAAAGGACGCAGTAGGGATGTAAAAATGTATTTAACTAAATGTTTATTTTTTATAACAAAATTTTAATACATTTTTTTTATAAAGTGTGTGTGTGTGTTTAACTTTTTTTTCTCTTTTTGTTCACATTTTTTATGTAGTACTGCTACTCCCAGCATGCAACAAGACTGTTCTGACACCCGATGCGATCGTCCATAATATAGCAGTGATGTGGCTCTATACAGCGCTCCCATCTCTGCTCTATTCACATCACTGGCCATTCATATTTTCCGCCCAGAGCTGTGATTGGCCGGATGGTTGCAGCCAATCACATCTCTGGGGAAAAGATGAATGAATGAGTGGCCGGCCCGGAGTATAGTGCAGAGCAGGGATGCGAGCGATGTATACAGCCGCTCCATCTCTGCTATAGACAGGACGGTCACAGCGGGTGTCAGTAGTGACACCCGCTGTGATGTGTCCTTTAGCTGGCACTACTACTCCCAACATGGAGCACACTCTGCTCCATGCTGGGAGCTGTAGTACCTGCATTAATAGACAGATCGCAACGAGTGTAACTTCTGACACCCGCTGCGATCTGTCTATTAATGCAGGTACTACAGCTCCCAGCATGGAGCAGAGTGTACTCCATGTTGGGAGTAGTAGTACTTGTAGTAAAGGAAAGATCACTGCGGGTATCACTACTGACACCCGCTGTGATCCTCCGGTATAATGTATAGATGCGGCGGCCACTCTCCTATGGTCCCCTGCACACCGTATATATACACATTCTGATTTCTCACAGAGAGCTGTGATTGGCTGGAACCATCTGGCCAATCACAGCACACTGCGGGAAATGTGAATAGATGTATATATACGTCCGTGCAGGGGACCAGAGAAGAGCGGCCGCCGCATCTATACATTATACAGGATAATCGAAATAGGAGATCTGTCAATAAGTACAGGTAACTACTACTCCTATCATGGAACAGTGTGGTCCATGCTGGGAGTAGTAGTACTACCTAAAAAATTTGAAAACACACACACTACATTTTTATTATTGTCGGCTACATTTTAACGCTTTACCCGCTCACATAAATTGATCCCTGTTTAAAAATTTATAAACATTTCGTAATAAAAAAGATACATTTCGTTAGGTACAATTTTTTCCATCACTACTGCATCTTTTTTTTATTAATTTTTTTTATGGTACCCTACGAAATTTTTATAAAAAAGGTATCTCCATAATTTTTTTGGATCGCTAAAGTCCAAAAAAGAATAAAAAATGCTTGCAAAAACGCAAAATTTAAAACAAACATTGCGTTTTTCTTGGCGTTTTTGCTCTCCCGTAGACTTCTATGGGATGAAATCGCCACGATTTCAGGGCAAAAAACGCCAAACTAGGTTTTGGCAGGTGTTTTGAAAATCCAGCTTCTGAGCCCGAAATTGCAGAAAAACGGCAAAAGGATAAAGAAAACGCCAAACTGAAAAACGCCAAGTGAATCTGGCATTTTGCAGTTTACCATTGACTTGCAGCTAACATCTGGACGCGGCGTTTTTTCACTGAAAAAACGCAGTGCGGGAAAATTGGCGTTTCTGATGGCGTTTTTGCAAAAAAAAACCTCAGTGGAGTTCCAGCCTTATAGAAGAGTGTTCCCTTGCACTGAGCCGCTTCACTATTTATTTGTATGTGTATTATTTATGTGTTTAAAGAAAAACGGTGGGGGTGTAAGCGTGCAGTCATGCAAGCCTCTGCTAATGTGAAGAGCAAAGCAATCACGTGAGAGTGCATATTCATGAAAATTCCAATAAAAGGCGGACATTCCGCTGCATACAGGAGGAGACTGGAAAGGGCGACCAGCCTTCATTGCGCAGCAATCTAGATCTGCAATTAAAGGGTACCTCTCATCAAAAAGACTTTTGATATATTATAGATTAATGTATGCAGAATAACTTTACAATTGCATGTTATTAAAAAATATGCTTCTTTCTATTTAATTTTCCACTTTGAAGAAATGACCACAAGGGGTCTCCCTACCAGTCCTGGCAGCAAGCATTTCAGACTCATGCTGGAGTCCTAAACACTACGAGCTGCCAGTCTGCTTTGTTCACAAAGGAGAACACTCAGAGCTGCCAGCCTGCTTTGTTCACAGCCTGTTAAGCTGTGAACAAAGCAGGCTGGCAGCTCTGAGTGTTTAGGACTCCAGCATGAGTCAGAAATGCTTGCTGACAGGACTGATCGGGAAAGATACAATAGAAAGAAGCATATTTTTCATTAACATGCTATTGGAAAGTTCTTCAACATTCATTCATCTAAAATATATCAAACGTTTATTTGATGAGAGGTACCCTTTAAGCTACAGGGGACAATTTATCTCCTGAACTACTGGACAGATTTCTGTAAGTGACCTTTCATTCTACTCCTGTTCACTGTACTATAACACAGTTTCCCTTTAAGAATGCAAGGAGAGCCGGCTGGCGGTCTGGATGACTGGCAGCGGCGGTCCACCAGTTGAGTACTGCTGGCCTAAACATTATACTCATCTTCATGAGCAGCAACTCACTGACATCTCTACTGGTCTGCAAAGACTGAGTGTTGGTGTATTTCTGGTATCTGGCTAATTATTTATGTAAATTGTATGTACATTTTTGGCAGTTTATTTTGCATCTAGGAATCTAAACTTAACCAATATTGTGCTGCCGTAGAATATCCAGGAATAACTTTTAATAACAAGAATACTTTGAAGGTACAAACAACAATTCTATTTTCTGCAATAATATTGAATGAATCCTCCGGTGAACGACGGGATAACAAGGCGCTGACACGGTAGTAAAAGGGAACTGACGTTTAATCACCCATGATGCAACGCGTTTCACAGTACAACTGCTTCATCAGGCATAATGCCTGATGAAGCAGTTGTACTGTGAAACGCGTTGCATCATGGGTGATTAAACGTCAGTTCCCTTTTACTACCGTGTCAGCGCCTTGTTATCCCGTCGTTCACCGGAGGATTCATTCAATATTTCTGCATAGGACGTGGAAAGGCTGCAGTCACTTGGTTTCCCTGCTATTTTCCTTTGTTGCACTTGGTGGAGTGTAACCTCTGGAGGTAAGCGTGCAATTGTCTACTCCTCCCTTCCTCCCCCGGTGCATCCCTTGGTAACACACTACGGAGTGCTGCCTACCTTTCTTTTCAATTTTCTGCATTAGGTAAGGATGAGGGGCAACACATGTAGGGCTGACCATACACTTTAGACAGCCAAGAGCCCAGTGTTGGCCAGTCATACACATGCATACTTGGTTGGTTCAGTTGATCATGTCTTCTCAACAGGGTAAGGGAAATAAACTGTTGCCAAACTCCT
Organism: Hyla sarda; assembly: GCF_029499605.1. Lineage (NCBI taxonomy): Eukaryota > Metazoa > Chordata > Amphibia > Anura > Hylidae > Hyla > Hyla sarda. The sequence continues at coordinate 29,837,484 of NC_079200.1, forward strand.
CTGGCAAAGGCCTGCCTCCATTGAGAATAAAAGGATCAGACAAACCGATATCCAGCTACATTATCCCATTTCCTTGATATCTTCCATCAGCGGATGGTTGGCTGATCCCACCGGACTGGTAAAGGTTTACCTACTTGAATGTGTGAGCTTCTGTGTGACCTGTCTTCTGATAATCCTTCATGCTCAGGAATCTGTAACTCTTAGGCTAGGTTCACACTGTGGAATTTCTGCCAGAGATCGAGCCGGCGACACTAGGACCGCGTGGACTACATTGCTGTCCCCATAGATGGCAATGCATTTCTGAGCAGATCTCCCAAAAGATCCACTTAGAAATGCATTGCAGTCTGCTCGGTCCTAGCGCCACCAGCTCGATCTCCGGCAGAAATTCTGCAGTGTGAACCCAGCCTTAGGATCCATTCACACGGCAGAATTTCCGCTTGTGGAATTCAGCCTCAAATTAAAGCCCATAGACTTCTATGGGACTCCGCACTGTTCAATGTTGTGGCGGAATTTTTTAAGTGGATTTTCCGGATAGAAAGCCTACCTCGAAAACTCTGGGGTGTGCACTGTGCAGCGGAGTCTCATTGACTCGCAATGGGACTCTTCTGCACCGGAATTTCCAAGGAGAATTTTAAAACTGAATTCCGCTCAGAAATTCCGTAGTGCGGTTTCGCCTTAGGTGTCCTTTTGATAGGCCATCAATATTAGATTGACATAATTTTAGGCACCCACTTCAATCAGATCTTTGAAAGGGCAATGCCGCTCTTGCAAGCATGGCAGCCGCTTCAGTGTTATTGCTGCTTGTCCTTGCACCAACGTACTATGAACAGCGGTGTAAGATACTGCAGCATCATTTAATGATACAATGCTGCAGTACCCTGCCCGTTGAGTATGGTGAAGAGGAGACTGCAGCGCTTGCACAATAAACAGCTGATCAATGGGGAGGTTCCAGAATTTGGATGTCAGCCAATCCAATATCGATGGCCTATCCTGATGCCAAGACATGAATTTTATAAAGCTGGATAATCCCTTATACAATAGGTTGATCTGAAAGACACAGTCACATTTTTTTTTGTTATCTCACTATATCAAACACTCTGGCAACCATCATTCTTAGATATTCATAAAACATTCATGCCCAAATTCTCTCACCACACCGCTGCAAAAGAAAGACATGACCCAGAATGCATTGCAACACGTAATTACAAAGCTTACAATTTATTGGTGGAAAGGACATTCGGGCCTCGAAAAACGGGACCATAAAAAAAAAAATAAACAAAAAAAGCATGTTGGGAGGAATACCTAGAAAACAGGGTACAACATGGTTTAAGGGAGGGGGAGATTTCAGAGAGTAATTGACGGAGAGGGCATGAAGGCGGAAGGGTAGATCATCCACCCCCCCAGCCATATTCTCAGCACCCTCCCGCCATCGATCTGAGGTAAGTTGTGTGTGTATATGATGTTTAATATTAATAACTTAGCCTATTTTACTGAAGGAACAAAGCTTATAAAAACCAAAAAAAAAATAAGTCAAGAGATAAGGGGCAACCAGCCTTGTCCGCACAGACAATGTTACCACATTACCAAAAACCCTGAGCTTACACTCCCCCCGCTGAACCATTCCACTACCAGACAGATGAGCGCAGCAGTGGCGTGGTCACTTGAGTGTTAACAAAGTCTGTCCAGGCTGACTACCCCCTCCCCGATCATAGAGCGGGTCATTTCAAGAAATTTCAGGAGCATAACACTATAGAGAAGGAAAGGGAGAAAGAAGAAGACATTAAAAAATCCTAAATCTTAGCATGGCATTTTCATTTTTTTTTTCATTTTTAATACAGCATTTATAGGCTCTCTGCATATAAAGATTACAGTAAAAAAATAGACAGGCATTATTTCTTTGTAGGATGGGGGAGGGGAATGGGGAAACGGAGATAAACCGGGGAAGAAAAGGGTTTCGGGGGAGTCCCTGAAAAGATACATAGACACAGACATTACTAGACGACAGTTAACCCCTTTTTTTTTTTATAACATCAAAAGCATAGATAAGATTGTAGAAGGGGCTGAAGTCCCCCCCTAATGGCATGAAGAGGGAAAACATCTCCCATTTGGGGTAAACATTGCCTCGGGTTTACGCATTATTCCAATTTTTAAAAAAAACAACAACATAAAAACAAAAACAGAAAGGCAAAGTCAATAAGAGGAGAATATACTGCCACTAAACTTCATATAAACTGCATATATAGCAATGTAGAGGGCGCCATCACAGTTTAGCCTCTCTCCACGGTGATATCAGATGCTAGAAACATGGCCACAAGCACAGGGGCTCTGAGATTAGAAGAAAAAGGCTTCTTTTTATTTTAGAAACAGCGCCACTCTTGTCTATGAACAGTGTTTGGCATTGCAGATCATCCCTATTTGAGTGCGCAAGGCAGGACTGGCGGGTTATTTATTTTACAATAACTGGCAGGTTATTTATTTTACAATAATTCAAAACAGCAGTACCAGTGGTATCGGCAAAGAAAAGAGACTGAAGTTAGAAGTGCTGCTCCCTGTTGGTTCAAGGAAGATACTTCTTCATTTTAATGACAACGCGTTTTGAGGTCAGTTCGATCTCTTCATCAGGTTAAATTGCAATACCAGACACAACACAGGTACGAGAGTGGTGCAAAATACTTACTTTTTTTTTCTTCTAATTTAAAAATTCATGACCATCATGTCCTTTTTGATACATAGGTCTTTTATAGTGGTAAGAAAAAATGTTATGAAATTTTTTGGTTGCAGCCAGTCATTATTAGATCATAATATGAATTGTTAGATTTTGTAGGATGCCTCATTTAGAGTCATACCTAAAATAAGATGTATCTTATGGAACCTAAGGTTTACTTCTCGTATGGAGCCCGGAAGCAGAGATTACCCGGAGAGAGGCGATGCTGGCGCACCCTACGTGTGCGGGATATCAAGTTTAGGACGTATATTTCCGCCCTTTCATTTTATAAGGCAGTGCTGTCTTACTATATTATATGGTGCTATTAAAAGTACAAAACATGGGGGCCCTAGGAGTATTAGACTAAAGAGAAACACAAAGGACCACATAGTCGGACAGTCCTGACAGGGTCCTTATCAGCTACCACTTTAGGTATAAACCCAGTATTGCCTTACCCTCTATATGGTTAATTCTCTATAGGGGCCTTAAGTGAAAAGAGAATTAAGAAAGTTATCTACAGGCCACTCTACTACTTCATTATTAACTCTATCTAAGCCTGAGCTCATATCCTACAGCCGGGAGGTCACCCTATGCTGGATAGGGGCTCAGCGCTGTATGAGTCTGTCCTGATGATCAGCAGTCCAGTAATCCCCTTATACTATACATATGGCACAGGCTGAGCATATGGCATGTGAAGCCTCCAGGCTGTAGGCGATGGCAACGTCAGGTCTTTTCAGTCCTAGTATATATATATATATATCAATCCTAATATAAAGTTCTTTAGTGTAAGCAAACCGTGCCTGAGTCTAGAGAGAAGAAGGGGTCAAAAGTTAGGATGGGGCTGAGAACAGATAAGGCAATATAGATGGGTTGTGCATGTCGGTGGTTGGGGGCATCAACCGATTTATTTGGGAGAAGTAAAAAGTGCCACCTAAAAGAGGACTCGTACGAACCCCTTAGCATCTGCACAGCCAGTCACCAACCATTCAATACTTTTTTATAACTTTTAAAGATTATCCTACGTTAAACGTCTACTGACCTATAGAACCTAAATAAAGTGATATTTAGTAAATTTGGTCTTTGTTTTCCTGAAATCACACTTTCTGAACAAGCAGGATGGAATAAAAAAAAAGAGGGGCTCTAAGATATAGTGGTTAGGGATGGGGTTGGGTGGGGGGGTCATCATCTACACAACGTAAAGAATCCCTTTGGGTAAGGGCAGTGATGTAAATGTAGGGAAAAAAAGGGAAAAACAAAGCAAAAGGCTAACAAGAGGAGACCACCGGGAATCCTAATATAGGACCTATAGGATCATGTTGCCCCTAAAGGGGGCAGAGAACACCTTCAAAATGACCATTTTTTGTTGTATATTATCTATGGAATATTGTTTGCAGACTGAAACAGGCAGAGGTAGGTGGAGGGAAAGTGAATATGTTGCTTGCTTATTCAGAAAGTTTGACGAAGAAGAAGAACCCCAAGTGTGAGTAAACATCCCCCCTGCATGTAGAACGAGACTTAACAGCACCCACTTCGTAGAATGAAGAAAAGGCATTATTATGGGAACTCACAAACCCAACAAAAACTTGACTAAAGCATCCCCGAGTGCCGGGGGGGTGTTTAACGGCATAGAGATGAATGTGGCACTGCGGCGTCACAGGTGACCAACGACAAACCTGCGAACCAATCAGCAAATGGTGCATGCAAGACGAGCACGACTGCGAGGATAGAAACACCCCCTCTGTAGGGTCGGAGGTGTAGGTAAATGCTGGTGTGTGTGAAAGGTGTGACACGGTCGACACCACAGTGGGTTAAAAAAGGACGAGAGGTGACCTGCGCTCAGGGAAATGTCAATAGTAAGGGGGTAATTCAATTTTCTGCATGTTGTGTTACGAGTGAATGGTGCATGATTTCTGTAGTGTTTCTTAATGTGGCCACTAGAGGCGCTGTTATATGCCCAGTTGAACTTTGGCAAATTAAAGGGGTACTCACGTGGAAAACGTTTTTTTTTTTTTTTTTTATCAACTGGTGCCAGAAAGTTAAACAGATTTGTAAATTACTTCCATTAAAAAATCTCAATTCTTCCAGTACTTATTAGCTGCTGAATACTACAGAGGGAATTCTTTTCTTTTTGGAACACAAGAGCTCTCTGCTGACATCACGAACACAGTGCTCTCTGCTGACACCTCTGTCCATTTTAAGAACTGTCCAGAGTAGGAGAAAATCCCCATAGGAAACATATGCTGCTCTGATCAGTTCCTAAAATGGACAGAGATGTCAGCAGAGAGCACTGAGCTCGTGATTCAGCAGAGAGCTCTGTGTTCCAAAAAGAAAAGAATTTCCTCTGTAGTATTCAGCAGCTCATAAGTACTGGAAGGAGTAAGATTTTTTTAAAATTTTTTTTTTTATAGAAGTCATTTACAAATCTGTTTAAAATAATTTTCTGGAGCCAGTTGATTTAAAAAAAAAAGAAAAAAAAAGAAAAAAAAAAGTTTTCCACCAGAGTACCCCTTTAAATTTAGTTCTAACATAACTCCATGAACCTCTGGCTCTCATGTTGTACTTGTATTAAGAAAGTACTTGTATTCCCCATAAAAAAATAAAAAAGATAATAATAATAATAAAAATAATAATAATAATTCAGAAGCATGTTGTTGTTACTGTTATTGTTTTTACATGGGAAATACAAGTATTTATTAAAAAAAAATTAATTGACAGTAATAAAATATTCACCATAAATGCAGATAACCCATTTAAAGTAGATGTGGCCTAGCAACACTGTGTACATGCAATAGAGTACCCCTAAATCGCCAGCCACATCCTAGATCAGCGTTTCCCAACCAGGGTGCCTCCAGCTGTTGCAAAAATACAACTCCCAGCATGCCCGGACAGCCAACGGCTGTCCGGGCATGCTGGGAGTTGTAGTTTTACAACAGCTGGAGGCACCCTGGTTTGGAAACACTGTCCTATGTGCTGATGTACCAAGGGGCCAAGGTAACCCTAAGGACCATGCGCCTCAAGGTGCAGCCACACTGTCAACAGCTGCATTGCAAAAAAACGATGCAACTCGTTGCACAACGCAAGCAGTTTTCGTGGTTTCCCGAATAACCGCTACTTGCCATGCCGCACCGGGACTTGCACCCTAAAAGCCCACGTGCAGCCTGTAGTTAACTGTAAATCACCAGCGCCTTAAAAATGAGAATAAATGTGGGACTTACGTATAATTCCTCTCCGGACTTCAAATCCCACGTCATATTTCTTTATATATGTATTTCTAAAACTACATTAAAATATACAATTATCTCAACTGCAGTAAAAGGAAGGAATTACAAATAACATTCATTAGGTCGTATAAAAGTAACAAAGACAAAACGTGTCCATAAGGTGGGGGCATTGCAAGTGGGAATGGCTGATAAAGGAGAACAATAGCACGCACGCCTATTATGAGGCCATGTTCACACGGTGGAATGTCCGCACGGAATTCCGCACGGATATTCCGCTGTAGCCGAGTCCCATTGATTTTAATGGAATTCTGCTGCACTGTGCATACGGAGGCAGAAAAATTCCGCATCTGCAGCGGAAACCCCGATTCCAGCGTCTGCATTAAACAAAGAAGTCTATGGGACGGCGCATTTATGAATGGTCCGCCGGATCATTCAAATGTGCGGTATGTCCACCCGTTTTTTTCTGAGCAGACATTCCGCACATTTTCGGCTGTGTGAACCCGGCCTGAAGCTTCCATCTCGGATAAGGGACTTAATTGGGTTATCCAGGATTAGATAAAAAAAAAAAAACTGAGTTTATTTCTTCTATAAACAGCACCACCCCTGTCCTCAGGTTGTGTGCAGTATTGCAGCTCCATTCCACTGAAGTAAATAGAGCCAAGTTGTAATACCACACACAACCTGAGGACAGGGGTGGTGCTGTTTATAGAAAGAAAAGTAAAGAAAAAAAAGTTTTTTTTTCTATAATTCCCTTAAACATCTGCCTATGGAGAATATGCTCATAGTTTTACTACGATGTATGGAATAACAAATTCTAGCCAATTGAAGGGTGGGGGGGGGGGGGGTAGAGGCTAGCAGATCTGTGGGCAGTTTTACAGGTACAGGTGTGACTAGCAGCTGTTTTGTGCAGTGTGACGTGTACTTTTTGTGTAGTGTGCCTTTAAATTTGTAAGGTGTGCATAGATTATATAGCAATAGGAAAAAGTGTTGCGTTCTTACTAATCACCGTTTCCCTCGTGAACAGATCGCTATATACGGGAGGAATGTAGACATTTAAAAAAAAAAAAAAAAAAAAAAAGCCTTTTTTAACCCATTGTAGGTAAACACCACTTGCATAGCTGTTGCACTGCGCCCTGCCTGGTAAACCCTCCACTTTAGGTGTTGGGTAAGAAAGTGGGTCGGAGCAGTGACACAGTATTCTCGGATGGGTTGTAAATAGATGTAAGTGTCCAGCACGTAGAGGGATAGGGGTGACTGCTGCTGCTGATTGCGCCAAATTGCAGAACTTTAGGTTTGGGGTATGCTTACACGGGCCGGCTTTCCGCGTCTGACTTTCTGCAGCGCAAAATCTGCAGCAGACCCCATTGAGGTCACAGTCATTTTCTCTGGATTTTTACATGCAGTGGGAAACTCGCCGGTAGCCCGTCCGTGTGAACGTACCCTTAAAAGGAGAAGTCCCCCATATCAGAAAAGCTCCATTAGGCAAAAACCACACATGCACTTTTTGATGCAGTTTTCTAAGGCATAGCCCCCCCCAAAAAAAAAAAAACTGCTTCTAATTCTTCCTTTATAATTCCAATTTCATTTGAAAACTACTCCGGTACGTGGATCAAAAAAAAATCAGGATTTCAGCCTAAAGTGTTTCCCAACCAGGGGGCCTCCAGCTGTTGCAAAAATACAACTCCCAGCTTGCTGGGAGTTGTAGTTTTGCAACAGCTGGAGGCAGCCTGGTTGGGAAACACTGGCCTAAGGGCTGTCTGACTGCTGCATTTTTGTGTCCGTATTATGGCCACAAGCCCATGGGACTCTGCTGCAGCTGGGAATGTCCATGCGGAATATTCCTGCAGAATTCCACACGCACATTACGCCGTGTGAACTTAGCTTAAAGGGGAAATCCAGGAATAGAAACAAACTTTTTCCTAAATCAGCGCCAAACCTGTCCCCAGGTTGTGTGGTATTGCAATTTTGCTCCATTAACTTCAATGGAACTGAGCTGCAATACCACACACAACCTGAGGACGGAGGGGGTGCTGTCTCTGGAAAAAAATTAGCTCAGTGTTTCTATCCCTAACCCTTTTAACAGCCTTATGTCAGAAGCAGTCCGGCTGGGTTCACATTACGCAATCTCCAGGCACACTGCAGAATATCCACGACAATTTACATTCCGCCTAAAGAATGATCAAGTTCCACTCGGATATGGATGACCGACCATGGAGACGGCAAATATCTGCGATCCTAAAACCCAATCATTACAGACGGTTGGAATATTTCCGTAATGTGAATCCAGCATTACTACATAAGGCCAATGCAACCAGACAAAATCTGCAACAAATCCTTAGGGTACATTCACATGATGCGGATCTGCAGCTCATCTTAAATAACATTGATTTGGTTTGGAGCAGAAACACTGCATTTTCTGCAAATAATCGCTGCAGATCTGCAGCGTGTGAACATACCCTAGGGAAGCGTTCACACGGGCAGATTACCTGCGGAATTTCGGCAGCGTATTTACTGCAGAAAATCTGCAGTGGATTTTGCTACCATTGACTTCAATGGGTCAGCAGAAAATCCGCAATAGAGGCAGATTTGCAGATTTTCCTTCGGACCCATTGAAGTCAATGGTAGCAAAATCCTCTGCGGATTTTCTACAGCAAATACGCTGCGGAAATAAACTGCGGTAATCCGCCCGTGTGTATGTACCCTAAGGGTGCGTTCCCACCTTGTGTATTTTGCTGTGTATTTGCTGCTGCGTATTTTCCTACCCATTGACTTCAATGGGAAATAAAATACGCAGCAGCAAATACGCAGCAAAATATGCCAGGTGGGAACGTACCCTAAGGGTCTATTCACACGTACAGTATTCTGCGCAGATTTGATGCACAGGATTTGAAGCTGTGTTCAGCCATTTAGTTTACATTAAAATCTGCGCATAATACTGTACGTGTGAATACACCGTAAGGGTGCGTTCACACGCTATTTGTTTTTGCGGGTTTTTCCGCTGCGTATTTGAAAGTGGGCGGGCTCTTCTCGGCTGTCCGGAGCAGATTTTCCGCGGCGGAATTTACGTTGCCGAGAAGAGCCCGCCTACTTGAAAATCCGCAAAAACAAATAGTGTGTGAACGCACCCTAAAAGGGTGTTTCCAGGATTTTTTATTTATTGATGGCCTATCCTGTACTGGGAGTAGGTCCCCTCTCTCCAATCGCATACTGCCCATCAGTAAAAGGGCCTTGGCAAAACCCTATGAGGGCCTAATGCAGTGTTTCCCAACCAGGGTGCCTCCAGGGGTTGCAAAACTACAACTCCCAGCATGCCCGGACAGCCGAAGGCTGTCCGGGCATGCTGGGAGTAGTAGTTTTGCAACCCCTGGAGGCACCCTGGTTGGGAAACCCTGGCCTACTGTTTAGTCTTAGTACTTGGCAGGAAGTGTTGTCATGGGGACTCAATTTCAACCACTAAAGGTGCCAAATAGTACATTTTACTGCTTTAATACATAGGGAGTTCTCCTTTTAGCATTACCTACTCTTCGCCGCTTCTTTTTATGATCTCGTCACATTAGCAGGGGCGAATAAGGCTCACAGGATTGTATACCCCTGCCGCAAGGATGTCGATTTTTTATTTTTTTATTTTAACTAGAAAAAGATCGCACGCGTATGATATAAAACAGAACATTAATGGGGGGAGATTTATCAAAACCTGTCCAGAGGAAAAGTTGCCCAGTTGCCCATAGCAACCAATCAGATCGCTGCTTTCATTTTCAACAAGGCCTCTGCAAAATGAAAGAAGCGATCTGATTGGTTGCTATGGGCAACTTTTCCTCTGGACAGGAAGGCAGATTGTTAAGAATAGCCCAGAAGCCATTTCAAAGCATATCCCTTCAGCGTATATATATATATATATATATATATATATATATATGTATATATATATATACATATATATATTATATATATGTATATATACATATATACACACATATATATAATATATAAATATATATTTATATATATGTATATATATATACATATATGTATATATATAGATTTATATTATATATAAATATATATTTATATATATATTATATATAAATATATATATATATATATATATATATATATATACATATATACACACATATATATATATATATATATATATATATATATATGTATATATATATTTATATATATATGTATGTGTCTGAAAATAGCGACCCCAGTGCTCATGTGAGGAAATCCTAAAAATATTGCTGGTGCAGCAATTCTCTGATGTTAGGCCCCGGACCATGGATATAGTATTTCCAAGGCGAAAGCCATCCCTAATGCTGAACTGTCTCTAACCTGAGTGAGGGCGGATGGGGGGGGGTAACTGTGTAAAACATTCAGGCTGTCACCTGTGATAAGGGCCGTCAGGCTGGTAAAAAAATTTAGGCCCTTGATAGTAATATATACCTATATTTATATATCTATGAATATACCAGCAACTAAATGGGATGTGCTGAATAGACACTGAACATTAGCTCCAAGTCTCACAAAGAAAGATAAAAGTCTTACTACACATATTTTCCGTCATAAGAACTATCTGTACCGCCTTGTGTGGCCTAGCGCAGCAACGAATGGGTTCACTTGATGAATAGACCTGCTTGAAAACCCGTAAAAAAGCTTATTTTTTAGATTTTTTTTTTTAGATTTTTTTTTTATATATATATTTTTTGTGTGTTTTGTGTTCCATATTTATATACTTAAATATACAGATCCTCCCACCAGAAATGAACATACACAAGAAAATGCTTGAGATTGAACGTTAAAGTTTTTTTTGTTTTTTGTTTTAACCCTGTGATTGCTGACACAGCTTTTTGTGTGTGTGTTTTACTTTTTCTTTTGTTTTTGTGTTTTAAATTGCCTCTACGCCTTAACCCTTCTGCGGCTGTAGATAGTACTTTGAATAACCTAGGAAGGGTGGCTTTTCTACATTCTGAAGGAGAAACAAAATGATAGGAAAAGGTCATAATATAGCAACACAATGACCCCATGGCCAGAATGCACATCTGTGAATATATATTTATATATATATATATATATGTACGACTAAAGCAATCGCTTCTTCACTGGTGAATAACAACTTGTGCACAAAATTAGGAAGGGGAGCCCAAGTGAAGACTGTCCATTTTGCAGTTTTTTGTAATGCGTAGACAAAGTCATGTGACCTTTTGATTCTACAGAACGATAAAGAGCAACAGGGGGTTATGACTGAAGGGGTACTCCGGTGGAAAACTTTTTTTTTTTAAATCAACTGGTGCCAGAAAGTTAAACAGATTTGTAAATTACTTCTATTCCAGTACTTATTAGCTGCTGAATACTACAGAGGAAATTATTTTCCTTTTGGAACACAGAGCTCTCTGCTGAATCACGAGCACAGTGCTCTCTGCTGACATCTCTGTCCATTTTAGGAACTGACCAGAGCAGCATATGTTTGCTATGGGGATTTTCTCCTACTCTGGACAGTTCTTAAAATGGACAGAGATGTCAGCAGAGAGCACTGTGGTCATGATGTCAGCAGAGAGCTCTGTGTTCCAAAAAGAAAAGAGTTTCTTCTGTAGTATTCAGCAGCTAATAAGTACTGGAAGGATTAAGATTTTTTTAATAGAAGTCATTTACAAATCTGTTTAATTTTCTGGCACCAGTTGCTTTAAATTTTTTCCACCGGAGTACCTCTTTAACTCGCAGCTCCTATAGGTTTCAGCATGGCTAATAGGTCTCCTTTTGCATAATGACGGTCCAATGCCTTGAAACATATAGAACCTGGGAGCGCTTAAGACAGAGGAGCGTCCCAGCGATAGAGTGGGGCCTCATTGCCTCGGGACGGTTTCAAACTAGCGTAATACAAATATAATTTTTGCATCTGATTTATTCTGCGATTCCGTGTAACTTTTGTGTGGAGTTTCTTTTCCACTTGGAACTTCTTACATCTGGCCGCAGCGCTTTTGGCCTACAAAAATGCCATACAGCAAGTCTGGCTTTTCTATGGACATTATTCCCCCAAATTAAAAGCCAAGTGGAATCACAGTCTTTTGGCCACAAGTCCCAACCCAACCGTGGGGTTCCATAGTCAGGCAAGGACTTGTGTCCATATTACAAAAGCAAGTCACGGCCTGACTGTGGGACACACAAAAATCCATCTGTATTATGTTAGTGTGAATTCGGCTTAAGAGGAAAAACTAGGACGGATAACTGAAAGAAACGTGCTTTGTTGCCCATAGCAACCAATCACAACACGGATTTCATTTTGCCAGAGCTAATAAAGATATGAAAGCTAAGCTCTCATTGGTCACTATGGGCAACAAAGACCATTTTCCTCTTCAGTTTCCTAGATCTTTTTCCTCCCATTGTCTTTGTTGCCTGTAGCAACCAATCACAGCTCAGCATTCATATGTTAACAAGCTGTGGTAAAATGAAAGCTGTGTTGTGATCGGTTGCTATGGGCAACAAAGAGAAGTTGCCGTTTTTTTCCCCGATTCCGGCACTTCTGCCTCACTGAGCACGGCACGGCATCTGCTAACCCCTTCCGTGCCACAGCAGAATTTTCCAGCAGTGAAGAAGTTAATCTCACATAAAAAAAATAATAATAAAACAAAACTATATATAGTTATATTTCAATATATATCTTGAATAAACCATCTGCAGGCCCGAGATGGGTACCGACTCACCCCTGCCCTGCATTACCAATTAATACCATGCGCTTTTCTATGTCCATTCATGTCCAGCAGGAAAAGGGGGTCTCTGAGGGGGTGGGGGGGGGGGGGGGACATAAAACCACTACACTGCCAGAGGTCTCCTGAAAGCAAAGAGGTTATAGAAAGTGAGAATACCCCCTCCCCATGGTACCCACCATTATACTTTACAAATACTATGAAGAGTTGGTGGTAAGAGGGGTGCCTCATATACCCCTTTACCTAAAATGAATTAAAAAAAAAAATTAAACAATTCTTTCACTCTCCTGTAGCATTTGATGTCTTGTAAATTATGGCTAACATCTGTATAACCCCTCATGTAACCCTCCCACAAACATTTGGGTTCATAAAAAAAAAAAAAAAAAAAGGAAACTGACAAACTGGGACAAAAAGAAATCAAATTACATTAAAGGGCTTTTCTAAAAACGCTGAAACAAAAGTTGTGTTCAATCCTTGCTTTTGAGTCACATAGGGCGGCTGGAGGAGGCACACGTTTGAGGTCTGTATGATCGTCTGTGACTGAGACAGTCCGTGGGTTTATCTTAATGCTGTAGACGTAACTATGAAGGGGCAAATTAGTTGTCCCCCAAAATTCAAATTTTTTTTTTTTTTCAGTTTTTTTTTGTTTTGTTTGTTTCTTAAAGATTAGATATTCTCCCGTCAGTCCACTCTGTAGCATGGGTCTTTTGTCCATGATGATCCTTTTACTATACCAGCTGGTGAGAAATGAATATCCATATACAAAGTTATGAGTCCATATTTCTCACCGAGTCAGGACAGTGAAGTCGGCGGGAGAGACAGAGAAGGGTTGTGGTGGTTGAGGTATGAAGTGTATGAAGAAAAAAAAAAATATATATATATATATCAACAAACATCTTCCTGGATAATCTCGGCAGAGTGAGTAAAGTGTATATGTGCGAGGTGAGAGCGAGTGTTGTACTTTCGTACTCACTTCTCCCTTCTTGGCGGGCCGGAAAACTCCGCCTATATTTACTGTCAGTTAAAAGGTATTCCTCTGCTTAAGATACTGAATGAACGGAAAAGAAAAAAGATTAAAAAAAAGAAATATCCCAGAGAGAATTACATGTAGTGTAGAGAAACTGGCGTAAGAAGAGGACCATTTTCCTGTATCAGCTGATGGCATACAATCTTCAGAAGAGAGGAAGCAGGCTGTAAGCTCTTGGGGCGGGTGTTGTAGTCTTGGAAGGAACGGGTCATCCATGTGGCTCTCCGTTCCAGTGTGACTGGTGATCCGGGCAACAAAAAAGGAAGAAAATACAGGTGGTTATAGTTAGTTGTGGGCATTGCCACCACACCAGATAAAAAAAAAACATCTGTATTAGTCCAAGCTTTATAGAGTTGACACCCTATACAAACCAGTAAGGATATGTCCCAATGAGAAGCTGGTAGGTATGTAAATTCTACATGTCACTGAATGGAATAAGCATCAATCGTGTAGTCCTGGTAAAAAAACATTTCCAAGAAAAAAATTAAAATAAAAGCAATAGCTCTGTAGTTCCCTCATCGGCCATATTTATAAAGCCACCTGGCAGCAAAAAGGGTGCAGTGACCCCATTGTGTGAATTATCCAAGTCATCTCCAAGTCCTTCTGTCAAGATATGTTCTCGTAAGCCTCCTAAGCAGACAAGTAAGATGCATGGCTACCGAAATTCTCCAGTATTGCTACCTGATGCAAAAATGAGCTTCAACCGGGCCTATGGTTGAGCTATCCTCCATTTGACCTCCCCTCGAGCCACGTTACAGAAGAAAAGAGCAAGTCTGCCCCCCACCTTGGTTGGTAGAGCGGGCATATGGGCAGCAAAGGGACTGAATTTAAGTAACAAGGTTGAAGGGGGCTGAGGGAGACAAACAAACACTTTGTAGCCACCTTATAGGTGTATACACAGAAGCACATATCTACAAATATATACAGATTTTGTTTTCTTATTTAGAGTGTGCTAAGCACACAAGGTTGCAAAGACAAAGAGACAGACAGAAGGGGTAGAGGCAGAAGGGATTCTGGATAAATTTAGCCAGGTCTCGAACGCCTGGAATTTTTAATGTCCACTGAGTGGACCGGACCATATTTCTTTTTAACGTCAGTCCGCAGACGTTAAGCTAAGAGAGATAGCTCTGTGCTCGGGGCCACATTGGCAGTCGGCAGTGCAAAAGGCTGACTGTCAACCCAGTCCAGAACAAAGAAAAACACCATGTTTAAAAACAAAAAACAAAAAGAAAACAAACAAAACCAACTCTCTTCATCCACTCAGCAGCTGAGGTAAGACAGTCGCAGAGCGTTTTCTTTTTTTTCCCATGTTGCAAGGAAATTTAGCACCACCCAGAACCAGAGAGAAGAAAGCACCTTTCAAAATGCTAAGCTTAAAGAATACACCCCTGGCCATAGCCATTGCTAAGTACATCTAATCATTGATCACCCCCCCCCCCCACACTTTCCCCCATAAGAAAAAATCTGCACCATATAATTGACTTTCCCATTGTTTAGCGGATTAATGATCAAGCTTTATCGTAAAAGTAACAGATTTATCCTTGATTCATAGATCAATGCTCATAATTCTCTCTGGTAGTGGAATGACTTGAAGACCGATTCCCCGTATTACAACAGAAGAAGTTAACTAAGCACTGGTTACCACCATTATTCTCCCCCCCCCCCCCCCCATAGTGTTGGTTTATTGCACCTATCGGTACAATAAATGTAACCTGTGCTTAGTTACCATCTGCGTGACAGCATAGAATCAAATGCAACATTGTTCTCCCCATCTTTATGGCACAGAATTCCCTTTGCAGAACCATCCTCGCTTCCAAGTGTTACAAATCCAACAAGAAAATGGCTGAATATTCAGGAATTTTAAAAGAAAAAAAAAAAAGCATCTAAACATGCATCATCAATTAAGTGCTTGATTAATTCGGCTTTTGGGAATAAAAGGGAAAAAAATCTGCCTGCGGAAAATGTCGAACCCTAAAATATTAAATCATAAAAAGGATAAAAAATATAAAGGTGAGGGTCAAAGTTGGGGATGGGAGAAATAAGTGCTTTATTTTAATGGCCAAAATCTACCGATTTTGGCGTTGGTTGTAATCATAGTCACAGGAAGAGTTAAGGCAAAACGAATTGGATTTAAGATCTGATCTGTGCTGGAACATGCGAACATTAACGTTACGCCAATTTTTCCCCATTGCAGTTAAAGGGGAACAAATACTGCCAAAAACAATATTGGCCATGCTGCAATTTTAAAAATGAAATGCAGAAGACCCTACAATACTTAGGTGTCAATGCCACATTGTGCGAATGTGATTTTGTAAAGTCCCATGGACGCACATGTGACATCTGACCTATATACTGTAATTGAAGGGAACCTGACATGTTGAATTTGTTGTCTGGTCTGGGGCGGCAGCCATTAATATACAGTGATCCCTCAAGTTACAATATTAATTGGTTCCAGGACGACCATTGTATGTTGAAACCATTGTATGTTGAGACTAGAACTCTATGGAAACCTGGTAATTGGTTCTGAAGCCCCAAAATGTCATCCAAAAAATAGGAAAAAGTGAGGATTAAAGAAAAATAAGTAGATAACTAATATAGATAAAGCAAATCCTTACATATAAAAGTAAGAAAGATCTGCTGGGAGCTGTAATCACTGTCTATGTCAGTGTTTCCCAACCAGGGTGCCTCCAGCTATTGCAAAACTACAACTCCCAGCATGCCCGGACAGCCAACGGCTGTCCGGGCATGCTGGGAGTTGTAGTTTTGCAACAGCTGGAGACACCCTGGTTGGGAAACAATGGTTTATGTAGAGGACAGAAGCTTCTTCAGGGTCCTATACAGTACACACAGTGTCCGAAATGGAGCCACCCTTACTTGGTGTCCAAAGGGGTAACTAACCCTGGCACAGGTAAGGAGTAGTACAGAACTTGTAGTTCCTCCCTGTGCTGTAGGGGGCGCTACCAGACAGCCAGTCCGTGAATGAATTTCAGTAATACAGGGGTTTTACCAGTGAATGCCCATTCTGATTGGTCGGTTCTTCCGGCCATTGACACGTTTCACAGATCTGGACTGTCTGTACATTGTATATTGAGTCTGGTTTCAACTTACGGTGGTCCAGAAAAGAGCATTGTATGCTGAAACTATTGTATGTTGAGGCCATTGTAAGTTGAGGGATCACTGTATAGCTTTGAAGAATGAGATATAGTTTTAGTTGTATTTTATAAATTGAAATCTATGCTGACAATGATGATTGCCCAAGTGGGAGGTCCTACTCAGTGACTGACAGCTGAGTCACTCCGCCCACTGGACTCTGGATAGTGTAAGTAATGCCCACATGGTTGCACTACACTTATTTTTTTGCACCTTTGTTGCCAAATGGTGGAGACAGACATTCTGAGCCAAGGACAACTAGAATTGTTGGTGTATAGGAACTCTATGTAAAATGACTCAAGGATATTGAGAATTATAGTCCCCTCAATACTGTTTAAGGCCACAAATAGGCTGACTCCACCATATACAGCTCAGAAGTGCGCCTTAGAAGATTTCATTGTTTGTTTTGCCCTCATCAGTGATACCACAGATCATCTGGTAGGTACACACCAGAGACTGTTTTTATTTAAGTGCTATTTTGAGAACACATGTGTGATCTCATTAAAAAGGTGTCCAAAAAATGAATAATATCAAATCTACAAAGAAAAAAAAACAAAAAAAAAAAAACTTAAGTGCTTCTTTTCATTGAGCTTATTAGGAAATGAAAACATTTCAACATAAATGGGAAACCATCATTGGTAAGAAGTGCTTTCTGCAAAGTGCAAGAAGATAGGGATTGGGCATAGTTAAAAGTTTACAATATAAACAGGCTTTCCCCATCTTGTAGAAATATTGGCAAAGCAACCCTCAAAAAAAGGGTTTGTACGTAGACATTGCTGGCTATACAGTAAGGCCTGAAACTTCATAAAGCCATGTAGGATCCGATCGCTAAAAGATCCTTCATTGTAGGGTGCAAGAGCAGCAAAGAAGGGTTAAGATCTGCATGAATGGCATTAAAAGTGCTTCTCAGAATCATTTTTGGTTTGTATAGCTGCAGTGGGTTCCTGCTTTTTCCGCATGGCAGTGTTATGGGGACAGTAAGGAGAAAAAAGGGGAGACTTTGGTGCAATTTTTTAACCTAAGAGGGTGTGTTGGGGGTGATTTTAGTAAATCGAGGGTGCCATCAAGGGAATTCTGTGTACGGGTGTAGAAATCACTACAACCCCCAGCTTCCTCAGTGTTCAATGAGGAAGGTCTAATATTCAACCCAACTCACTGTGTATAGGTGAAGGATGAGATATATCTGATTTTGCAATATATCTACATATGTACACAAAGTACCGATTTGCAAATATGCAACAATTTTTGTTCTGCTAGCTACTTTCTACATAGAATATGACAAATACATAACCCTTGTTTTTGGAGCCCATTAGTAAAATAGCCCATGGTTTTCCTGCTGCTACCTGCTACGCTGGACCATGATGAATCTATGTCTCATAAAGACGCGGACTTCACCTGTCACCAGCTTCCCTTTAACATATTGAACCCTTGGCTAAGATCATCCAGTATTATACTGATGTTGAGCGCATGTTGTTTCAGATGGCATCTAATGTATATATAGATATACAGCATAATCAGATACATTCCACGCCTAAGAACCAGTGTCTAAGTGCTCTGTTCTGTAACAAATCCTCGGCTCACAGAAATGGGACAAGGTGGACAATTTGCATGTTACGCAGAGGTGAGGAGGACCCCCACTTCTTCGTTGGTTGACATGCACAATGTGTACAAGGCAGCTCTGGCCAAGGAAGGAGCTGACTCTATAGCCATTTGGTGGTCCTGAGTCTGCAAATGTCTCAGCATAATATGGCCAAGCTCTACTTAAGTTGAAGCCTTTGTCTTCTCAGTCTTACATATTAAATGTTTTGTTTGAAACATATTGTGTATATATATATATATATATATATATATATACACACAAATAAACACTTGGACATTTTATATGGGAGGCAACAGATCATTTAGCCTTGCTCATAACTTTTACCCTTCCCATATGCACATTTATGTCACCCAGGCAACATTCAGTGGGTGATGATGATCATAACAATGATGATGAAGAATTCTCGGGTCTTAGTGTACCAAAACGATTTCCGAAACATCCGTTAAAGAGGTGACTGCTTGCATCTTATGATTGCTGGATGGTAGAAAAGACGAAGCCTTAAATTCGCATTCCTTAGCATATGCCAGTATGGTGATCTGCAGCAGAATGACGCCAACCTGGGAGCATCCATTCCTGGTTAGTGCCAGATTTCGATGGCAGTTTTCATTAGAAGAGCTGTACGAGCCATTCATCTCTATCCTCAGGACACAAGAGCCTAACAGGGTTGGCAGGTTGGAATAAAGCCAAGCGATTCCCTTTCCTCTCTACCCCAGTCCACAGCGACTCAGACTTCCTGGTCCTCAAACACCTCAAGAAAGAGTGGTGGGAAGAGCTCCGTGGGGCACTCAACTTTCATATGTAGGAAGCGACTGGCATGGCAAGCTCCGATCATGCGTAAGTCAGTCACTTTCATCAGGAGCTTAGGCCAGAAGTGGGGAATGTTGTGTTTGCGGTGGTTGATGTAGTGTTCGAAGGCGAGAAGGTACGTCTCCTGACATTTCTCTATCTTGTCTGTGCAGATCAGACCGGTTCGGTCTAGGAAAGGAGAGAAAACTTAGAGATCATGACAGGAACAAGACTGAATTCTATTTTAATATATTAACTTGTGCAATGTTATAACTAGAGATGAGCGAACTTACAGTAAATTCGATTCGTCACAAACTTCTCGGCTTGGCAGTCGATGACTTATCCAGCATAAATTAGTTCAGCTTTCAGGTGCTCCGGTGGGCTGGAAAAGGTGGATACAGTCCTAGGGAAGAGTTTCCTAGGACTGTATCCACCTTTTCCAGCCCACGGGAGCACCTGAAAGCTGAACTAATTTATGCAGGAAAAGTCAGCAACTGCCGAGCCGAGAAGTTCGTGACAAATCAAATTTACTGTAAGTTCGCTCATCTCTAGTTATAACAATTATAGCTAAGAAGCAGCAAACTGTGCAATAAAAGAGCATGTAAAGCCCATACTTAAAAAAAAATATTACTATAGAAGGCCACGTATAAGGCTACATTCACACTATGATTTCTTTATACGGCGGGAAATTTCAAAACCGGCCGCTGCCGTATCCCTGCCAGATTTGCTCCACATCTCATTCATTTAATAAGCTGACTGGAGTCAGATAAAGACTCCGGTCGGCTTATTTTTATGCACCGTATCTGGTTTTGTTGCCGGACTGAAAACCGTGGTATGCTGTGGTTTTATGTCCAGCAATAAAACTGATGTGGTGCAAAAATGAGCCGACCGGAGTCACTATATGTGATGCTGCGCGGGTCCGGCGGGGACTCAGCAGCGGACGGTTTTGAAATTTCTCTGCCGTATGAAGAAATCGTAGTGTGAATGCACCCTTACTGAGTTTCATAATGTAGAGAACGACATTTTGCAGTGATCATTCTTGGCCTCTTCAGTACATTGCAGTTTATGGAACACTATGTATATTTTGCCACAATTTTGTGCAAATCATGACAAAAAAAGCAACAAAATTCACATTTGTGAATAGACCCTAAGTTGTCTTTTACTGTTTTCAATTGCTGAAACAAGGCTGGTGGATTTATTAGCATCAAACCTTCATGCATCTTCATGCAGTTAAAAGGGGTTTCCATGATTAGCAAAAAGGAGATTTTTGTACTCACCGTAAAATCTTTCTCGTAGCCTTTATTGGGGGGACACCTATACTGATGGGTATATGCTCTTGCCACTAGAAGGCGCTGACACTGGGAAAAAAAAGTCGGCTCCTCCCTGGCAGGATATACCCGCCCACTGGAAGTGAGGTAATCAGTTTTGTCATGAAGCAGTAGGAGAATCCAACAGAGAAATATGTCCGAAGGACCCTAGAAAAGAATCCCGGATAAAAAAAACAAGAACTGGAAAAGAGTATCCGGACAAAAAATGAAGAAACGGGTGGATGCATGTCCCCCAATGAAGGTTACGGGAAAGAGATTTTACGGTGAGTACAAAAATCTCCTTTTCTTGGTTGCTCTTCATTGGAGGACATCTATATTGATGAGATGTACCAAAGCAGTCCCCTAGGGTGGGAATAACAATCACCAGAGAAAGGGAATCAGTCCCAAGACCGAACCCACTCACCCGTAAGGCCTGGCCCCAGGCCAGAGAAAACTGAGGCCTAGAAACATAGCTCCTGGAAGATCCCTCGTCCATGGAGATGGACTGGGACGCCAAAGGAAGGGACTGTCCTTCACAGAGACTCTAAACCTATGGTCCTTATAGAGAGACAAGAAAAGGTCGACTAGGAAACCAGAGGGGCAGAACCATCCTGGAAGGAGGTAGGAATCAACTCTAAGGAACACAGAACCAGACAGAGGGCTAGCCCAGCTGGGAAAAAAAAAATAGTAAAATGGCACAAAAGAAACCCATCCAGAGTAAACCGATAAAAGAGAACATAGCGGAAGAAGCGCGGGAGAGCAATGTATGCCTGAGCAGAAGGCGAGCACTGGAGGTGGAGGCCTAAAAATCACCTTAAAAAAGAAAGACGGAAACCGGCTCAAGAGAGGCCTGGTGCGGAAGATCGAAGATCTGAACATCTGCAGGCCCAAAACCCCTATCCAGGAGCCCGACGCGAGCACCTGGGAGGACATAGCTCAACTGGTGTAATCGAGACGACCAGAATGCCCTTCATCTTGAGAGAACATGGACCCCGAAGGAGAAGATGGAAGGGAACAATGGCCAAGAAGGAGCAGAATGTCCAGAAAAGGGGCATCCCGGAACATCGGAGCGGCCGACATGGGAATTTGAGGTTCCCAAGTCTCCTGGAAGACTTACAACCAAAGGGTAAGGAAACCCAACATCCGCGAAACGCTCCAGGTGACAAACATCCATGCCGAGACAGAAGTGCGGTACAGAAAGACCGCCCCATAAATGGGATCGCGGAGAAGTCTGGGCAGGACTGCTACACATGCCAGAGACCTCAACCCTCACTAAGGTCCAAAGAACCAGGAGGGCCGACCTAGAAAAGAAGGTACTCCACAGGATCCTAGCATAGTGTCCAAGATAAGGAAACCAACCAGTCCTGGGGCCCAGCAGTGCAAGCAGACCAGAGCACTCCGAAGCAACAATAGGGAACAAAAGGGAACCCAGCTGGGACTCCCAGGCTCTAGGCACAAACGACTGACGGTGGCTAGACCAGCTGTCGCCAAGCCACACATAATAGCAGAAACCCCTCCAACAGAGGAGAGTGCCAAGGCTGCCTAAGCAGCAGTAGATAACCAAGAAACAGGAAGAGAGCCAGGCTGCAATATTGGGCAGTAAGCACATAGGTAGAGACACCGAAAGGCTCTTCTGAATGGTCTCAGCGAAAAACAAATGCCCAGCCAGACATCTTACCTATAAGGTGGGAAAAGAGAGAGATTGCTCCATCTCGGTAGTAGAAAGCGACCAGCCAAATAGTCCCCCTAGTGGAGGGGAAAACAAGGGGTGGTCGAGATGAAACTCAGGCACTGACCATGCCAAGCCCCGATCCCTGTAGAAGGGGGATTGTCAAAGTGCACCAGGCAATGAAGGAGCAGGGACATGCCGCCCTGCAACAATGGACAAAGTACTGGGTGGACGTAGCCCCCGGGAACACTGCGAGAACATATCAAGGAGCCAAATTGTGTACCCAGAGGGGTCGGAATCCTGGACACTGGAGCTGGCCAAAGATGCAAAGACATGACTACAAATGCAAGGAAGAAGCACACACACAGCAACCAACAGCGTTGAGAGGAACACCACATTGGGGTGAAACCCTGGACCAGATGGGCGCCAACGGAGCCAGTCTGGTCGTGTGTAAGCTAACCGAACAGGTGCCTGAGCCACCCTGCACAGGAATCCAGGAAGATACCTGAAGGCATAGGGGGGGGGGGGCGCTGAACTGTCTGTGATGCCCCACCAGGGGCATCAACCGCCGCAGACCTGTGGAAATAAGATAACAGGAAAGTCCGAGGCATTCCCCACCAATAGAAGGGAAGGTGGGCTCTACACGTGCCGACACAGATATGGATACCTCACGACAGTAGTGAGGAAGCAAGACTGCAGACACAAAACTGGTGACCTGGTGGATTAGAAACCATGCAGACACAGTCTGGCTATATGGCATAGGGGCCATGGCCACACTGGGTCCAGCATTCGGAACCACACCACAAAAAGTGGGGTACCGGAGTGCGGCCGATCTGATGGGCGACCTGGTGGTGCCGGAGACCATGCAGACGAACGTCTGGCTGACTGGCATCATCCCTGTGCACTTTGCAGGAACCCTCGTCCAGAATCCTCCCATGCAGAAAGGTACGGGAAAACACAGCCAAGCACGTGGTAGCCCAGTTGATGGAATCCACGTCACCGTAGGAGATCAGGGGAGGCAGAGGAGCCCTGGATTCCATCCCTGTCACCATGAAAAGGGTCGATAGGAAAGGTCGGGCCACTTCTTCAGACACCGCGCCCTAGCAACGGGACCGTAACTCCTGAAGGGCGACCTAGAGGTGTAGGAGATCATTAAGATCACTGTCTAGCTTACTGGCACAGGGTCCCCTTGTACCTATAGCGACACCCTTCTGGACTCCTCCCATTAGAAGAGGGGTACAGGAACTCCAGACAAGCACGCGGTAGCCCCATGATGGGAGACCGGTGGCGTCAAAAAACGTGCAGACAACAGTCCGGTTTATCATTAGAGTACACCCCCAGGCTCTGGCCAATGGTGATAAGGGGACAACGGCCCAGATGAAATAACACTATGCCCTATTGTCGCATATGGAGGGGCGTGGAGGCCTGGGGCCATGGATAGTATCCCCGCCATCCTGGGAGATCGGGGGAGGCTAAGGAGCCGTGGATTGTATCTCCGTCACCCTGCACAAAATCCATTGAATACGCTGGGTCACTCCTTCGGACACCACTTTTTAGCAGTGGGGAACCGTAATTCCAGCCGTGGATGCGGAAGCCATGTGATGAGTGAATGACGGCAGAGGAAACCAAGCAGACCACTGTCTGTGGTATTGGATCCAGTCCATGTCCACGTAGGAACACGTGCTTAAAGGGGTACTCCGGTGCTAAGACATCTTATCCCCTATCCAAAGGATAGGGGATAAGATGCCTGATCGCGGGGGTCCCGCCACTGGGGACCCCCGTGATCTTGCACGCAGCACCCCGTTAGAATCAGTCCACGGAGCGTGTTCGCTCTGGGTCTGATTACTGGCGATCACGCGGACGGAGCGTTGTGACATCACGGCTCCGCCCCCGTGTGACATCACGCTCCGCCCCCTCAATGCAAGTCTATGGGAGGCGGCATACCACCGGTGTCTCACCTTGGGGCATTCCCCACCAATAGAAGGGAAGGTGGGCTCTACACGTGCCGACACAGATATGGATACCTCACGACAGTAGTGAGGAAGCAAGACTGCAGACACAAAACTGGTGACCTGGTGGATTAGAAACCATGCAGACACAGTCTGGCTATATGGCTTGGGGGCCATGGCCACACTGGGTCCAGCATTCGGAACCACACCACAAAAAGTGGGGTACCGGAGTGCGGCCGATCTGATGGGCGACCTGGTGGTGCCGGAGACCATGCAGACGAACGTCTGGCTGACTGGCATCATCCCTGTGCACTTTGCAGGAACCCTCGTCCAGAATCCTCCCATGCAGAAAGGTACGGGAAAACACAGCCAAGCACGTGGTAGCCCAGTTGATGGAATCCACGTCACCGTAGGAGATCAGGGGAGGCAGAGGAGCCCTGGATTCCATCCCTGTCACCATGAAAAGGGTCGATGGGAAAGGTCGGGCCACTTCTTCAGACACCGCGCCCTAGCAACGGGACCGTAACTCCTGAAGGGCGACCTAGAGGTGTAGGAGATCATTAAGATCACTGTCTAGCTTACTGGCACAGGGTCCCCTTGTACCTATAGCGACACCCTTCTGGACTCCTCCCATTAGAAGAGGGGTACAGGAACTCCAGACAAGCACGCGGTAGCCCCATGATGGGAGACCGGTGGCGTCAAAAAACGTGCAGACAACAGTCCGGTTTATCATTAGATACCAAGCAGACCACTGTCTGTGGTATTGGATCCAGTCCATGTCCACGTAGGAACACGTGCTTAAAGGGGTACTCCGGTGCTAAGACATCTTATCCCCTATCCAAAGGATAGGGGATAAGATGCCTGATCGCGGGGGTCCCGCCACTGGGGACCCCCGTGATCTTGCACGCAGCACCCCGTTAGAATCAGTCCACGGAGCGTGTTCGCTCTGGGTCTGATTACTGGCGATCACGCGGACGGAGCGTTGTGACATCACGGCTCCGCCCCCGTGTGACATCACGCTCCGCCCCCTCAATGCAAGTCTATGGGAGGCGGCATACCACCGGTGTCTCACCTTGGGGAAGGGGCTGGAATGCGCACAATATCCCTGAAGTGGCGAAGAGACCATTGCCTCTTCAGGTAATAAAACAGGGTGGCGGATGCAAATAGTAAAGCGGACCCCAAAAATCTAATTTAATATATGGTCCCCAGACCGGAAATCCAGCAAGATTAAACCGTTAAAAACAGACATTACAACAAAGGGCTGCAATAGCTGTCTGCCACCACAAGTGGAAGCAAAACAAGGGACCAGAAAGTAGGGGCTGCAATCTACTAATGGCCACAAGAGGGGGGTAAGAACATGGACTGAGAAACAAAAGATCTTTTTTTTTTTTTGTAAATAAAAAGCGTGCAGGAAGCAGTGCACTGCACAGGGACCCCGAGGCCGGAACGCGCCCTGGGACAGAAGGGCCGAGAATTGCCGAAGGAACGCTCCCGACCCCTGAACCGTGCCCAGTCACTGCCAAGCAGGGAGCAGCGGAATCACGCGCGCTGCGGGGAGATGCCAGAGCAGAATGGCGGGCCACGTTGTCCAGGCGCTTGGCCTCCCGTTGCCCCGGGAACAATGTGAGGGGCGGAGCATGAGAGGCGCATAATTGCGCCGATCAAAGGAAAGTGAAAGTGCGGCAGCGAAATAAGGCGGCCAGGAGAGCACAGCCGGCTGTCTATATATGTACAGTACCACTGTGCGGTGAGAGAATGAGCCGCCGCACAGCCCACCGGGCCTCCATACCCGAGAGCCTCAATAAAAAATGTCAGGGATATCCTCCAATGACAACACCCCCAATAATCCTTAGGATTAACCCATGTCAGGGTAAAAGCAGGCGGTGGGGCGATGATTGTGACAGGGAGGATTGCTGCAGGCATGGTGCTGCCGGTAGCATGACCGGAGGCCACAAGGTTGACCCAGCACAGCTACGCGTAATGACGGCCGAGGAGCCGGCGTAGGGAAAAGGGACCCTAGGATGGAGAAAGCCTAGCGAAGTACAGAAGGGGAGGATGTTAGACATACTCACCAACCGACTCCATCTTCTCATACTCACCCAGGCGTCTTCAACCAGCTTATGGCCACGCTGCATCATACCAGGCGGGGAGATAAGATAGCGGGGAGAGCAGGGGCAGTGGGGGACTTGAACCGAGGGTACAACCTCCAGGCACTGGCCGTTGGTGAGAAGGGGTTAACAGTACATACTCTATGTCTGTGCCCCTTTGTCGCATATGGGGGAACAGGTAGTGCCATGCTCCTGAACCCCCACCTGAAAATGAGAAACAAAACTAAACAGCCCTTACTAAAAATAATTAAAAAAAAAGACCAGGTCTGGGGAGCTCCCAGACCTGTGTCTTGCCTCCTACTGACACTAGCTAAAACTGATTACCTCACTTCCAGTGGGCGGGTATATCCTGCCAGGGAGGAGCCGACTTTTTTCTTAGTGTCAGCGCCTCCTAGTGGCAAGTATAGGTGTCCCCCAATGAAGGGTGACAGAGAAACATGGTTGCTTTCCTGCAAACACTGCCACACCTGTCGATAGGCAGCCTTTGGTATTGCAGCTCAGTTCCTACACCTTAATCAAAATGAACTGCAGTACAAGTCACAAACCCACAGGCATGTATGGCCCTGTATATGAAGAGCAAGCAGCTTTTTTCTACTCCTTGAAAACCTCTTTAACCTCTCATGCCAGGATAAGTGCCCCAATTGCATATAAAAAAGAAACTGTGATCACCTGAGGACATGAGCAAGACAGCTTGCAGCAGAGCCACTTCAGTGTCATCGAGATTAAATGCAGACAAGGATCGTCCTAAGTCGAATATGGCATCAGATACCACCCCTAGCCCTCCGTTCTTTAGTTGTTCTCGCTTCACTGCCATCTCACCACTCAGTGTTAGGGTCTCACTTTCTGGATCGTAACGCACGGCAGCCCGGAGAGACATGATCTCCATACAGCATCCTTTCAACAGGATGATCTGGTCTTCGCAAGGTAGCTGCAAATATAAGCAAGGGTCAAAATCAGTGATACAGACATGATATCATTTATATATAAGCACAAAACAAGTCATTAAAGGGGTACTCTGCTGCCCCGGTGTTCGGAACATTTTGCATTGAGGGGGCGTGGTGTCACTAGGGGTGTGGCCATTACATCACGACCCCTGCCGCCTGCACCCAGTGCTCTAAACGAACGCCGGGTGCTGCACATAGATCCTGGTGGTCTCAGCTGCGGGACCCCCACGATCAGACATCTTATCCCCCTATCCTTTGGATAGGGGATAAGATGTCTAGAGGCGGAGTAACGCTTTAAAGGGTAACTCATTTTTTTGCTATTGCACTCCTTATGGTAAAAAAAAATATCTCTAATATACTTTGTTTTAAAAAAATTAAGTTTTCTATGTTTTATTTGTGCTTAAAAAAGCTCAAGAGCACATTTCCCCCCATCTTATACACAGACTTACAACAGAGGTCCAAACACAGAAAGTGCAGCCTGGAGTGCTAAGGGGTGTGTGTCCAGCCTCATCCAATCATAGCTCCTCTCACACTTTGTTGGACACACCCCCCCTCAGCACTCCAGGCTGCACTTCCTGTGTTTGAGCTTCGGTCCTAAGTCTGTGTATAAGATGGTGGGGGGGGGGGGGGGTTATGTGCTCTTGAGCTTTTTTTAAGCACAAATAAAATTGAATTTTTTTTAACCAAAGTATATTAGAAATCTTTTTTATTTACCATAAGGAGTGCAATAGCAAACATTTGTTTTAATGAGAGAGCCCATTTAAAGGAAGAGCCTTCATGCCCTATCTGAGTGTCTGAACCCTGAGGATTTAACTGTGCGCACCGCCACCAATCACAGGAATGGGAGCCCTGTCTCCCCCGTATGAATCAAGCTTCAGTTAGACATATCTGCTGATGCTCCAGTTTGAATGGAATGCTCCACTGAAATAAGGGGGGGGGACCGCTGTTCTCAGGATAAGAATGGGTCCCCAATAAAGGCACTCATCATCTATCCTACAGATAGGTGATGAGTGTCCTTCATGCGAAAACCCCTTCCAAATCTTACGCCAAATTTGAGAAAGAGCAAAGGTGCGGCACTTATCAGCTCCAGTTAAAATCAAAAGGGTTTATTTCACTTCATTTAAACATATAATTGGGGAAAAGTTGACAGCTAATTCCTTTAAAATCGTATACAACCACAGGTTGTCAAGGCTTGCTGGGAGTTGTCATTTTGCCCTATCAGCCTCTATTAACAGATCCATAATGCAATAATGATATTCTGCTGGGGATCCATTTGGTATCTTGGTATGCCTACAAGTTTCTATCAAAGAACTCAAAGGTCTTTTTTCTTATGGATTTTTATGCAAGAGAAAAAAATCTTATCCATGTTCCATAGCGCGCTGCCTATGGAATATTGGACTATTAGGGTACGTTCCCACACGGCGTATTTTGCTGCGTATTTGCTGCGTATTTGGTGCTGCGTATTTTCCTACCCATTGACTTCAACAGAGAAAATAAAATACGCAGCAGCAAATACGCAGCAAATACGCTGTGTGGGAATGTACCCTTACGCCGCAATCTCCCTGCTGGACCCGGCATTCGTTTAGAGCATCAGGTGCAGTGCCAGAGGCTTGTGATGTCACATTCACGCCCCGCTGGTGACGTCACGGCAACGCCCCCTCAATGCAAGTCTATGGGAGGGGGCGTGACGGCAGTCACGCCCCCTCCCATAGACTTGCATTGAGGGGGCGTTGCCGTGACGTCACCAGCGGGGCGTGAATGTGACGTCACGAGCCTCCGCCACGCATCGCCAGTAATCCGGCAAGATGCCAAGTTCACTTTGTGCGTGGGATGTCTGGGGTGCGGCAGCCGAGATCAAGGGGGTCCCCAGCGGAGGGACCCCCGCGATCTGACATCTTATCCCCTATCCTTTGGATAGGGGATAAGGCGGAATTCACATCTCGTTTTTGCAATACGGTTCCCGTATCCTGTTTCAGTGAAAAAAACGTATGGAACCATATTGCAAACCATATGTATAGACATTTCATAGAAAAACGGATGCCAACCGTAGCATCCGGTTGTGTACGCTTTGCATCATTTACGGTTTTATCTGTTTTTTTCCCCCGTACACAAAACCGTAGTCTTCTACAGTTTTATGTCCGGGTGAAAAAACGGATACAAACCGTATACATTTTTTTTTTTTTTTTAAATGGTGATCTATGGGAACCGTACTGAACTGTATGTGCGTACGGTTCCATCCGGTTTGCACAATACGGTTTAGCAGTTTGCACATGCGCAGTGCACGCCGAAAGTTCTTCCCACAAAAACAACTTTATTTAAATAAGGACAAACATAAAACCGTATCCGTTTTTTCTTCTTCAAAAAAACGTATTAAACTATATGCAACCGGACATCTGTTTTCAAACCGTATATGGTTTAAAACCGTACAGAGGTCTATACGGCTGTACACGGTTCAGTCTGGTTTTGAGACATACGCTTTTTTTTACAAAAAAACTGATACGGGAACCGTAATGCAAAAACGAGATGTCAATGCAGCCTAAGATGTCTAGGGGTGGAGTAGCCCTTTAAAGGGGTATTCCAGGGAAAAACTTTTTTTTTATATATCAACTGGCTCCAGAAAGTTAAACAGATTTGTAAATTACTTCTATAAAAAAATCTTAATCCTTTCAGTACTTATGAGCTTCTGAAGTGGAGTTGTTCTTTTCTGTCTAAGTGCTCTCTGATGACACGTATCTTGGGAACCGCCCAGTTTAGAAGAAAATCCCCATAGCAAACCTCTTCTAAACCAGGCGGTTCCCGAGACACGTGTCATCAGAGAGCATTTAGACAGAAAAGAACAACTCAACTTCAGCAGCTCATAAGTACTGAAAGGATTAAGATTTTTCTTAATAGAAGTAATTTACAAATCTGTTAAACTTTCTGGAGCCAGTTGATATATATATATATATATATATATATATGTATATATAAAAGTTTTTTCCTGGATAACCCCTTTAATGCTTTGAATGAAGCTGGAATTTTATACCCACCTGTATGTGTTGGAGACTTCTTTCATAGTTTATAGAGTTGCATAGGTCCACAGGTTTTTACCCCTAGATTAACCCTTCTTTTGCCCATCACTCACCTCAGAGAACATAGGCAGTTTCTTGGCAAAGTCCACCACCCGAGTAATCGCAGGGGTGATTATTTTGGTGAACTCACTGAAAGCTTCCAGATCAACTTTATCACCGTCTGGCATTGATGCCATGGGAGACTGTCCTATGTCTTCAGGCTTTCATGTCGGGATGAAAAGAAAAGAGAAAGAAAGAGACATAAAAGATGCCATAAATTAGATTAAAAAAAAATACATATATAAACATTTGAATATGACAAAGAAACAAAATTTAGCAATTTATATGTGAAAAATAAATAAAAATAATAATAAAATGACGGAGATGCAGATTGTCTTGCTTGCCTACGTCTAACCAGCAGAGGGAGCTGTTCATCAAGGCTGGACAACAGTAAAGGAAAGTGAGCGTGGACCATCCATGTGACACAGAGAGGAGGGAGTGGGGAGACACCATGGGAAGGAGGGAGGGAGTGAAGGAGGCGCAGCTCCCAGCTGCTTCTATCCTTCTCGGATATATCAAAATATACATGCGTGCGTCACGCAGAGGCCTGCCAGAAGTATACCGATCATAAATGTGCAGAAATCCATGATCAAATCTATGCCGTCCGGGCATCAAGAAGAAAATTCCAAGTTATAGCTGCATGAATGGAGACATTTCAATGGACGAGAGTATGTGGGAAAAAAAATCTATACGGTACAGAAAGAGAACTGTGCCAGGATAGACGTGCAAGGCCCAGAGATCGTGCTGCTGCGGTGAGCATGCACTTGCGTGAATTTCTAGAACGTTCCGCAGCACAGCCATATGGGGAGTTATAGTAAAATGCACTGCATCATCTAAGTAAAAGGAGGCGGTGCTGGCAGAAACCTAACACTGCTGCGGGGAGAATCAGGCAGGACCTGCTCCGTTCACATTTGGTGGGGAAAGTTTGCGAAAGGATGAAAGACGACGCGAGGAGGAGAAAGGTCGGACGACCCCCGGCGCACGAGGATGGCACTGAACACCTAAAATGACGGATACCTGCACATTGTAAAGACACCTCTGTAGGGATGCGGGCTGTCATGACCCACAGGCACAAAGTGGCAGCTTTTATATTCTAGCACTTCTATCTAAATGACCCCCCCCAAGGCTGTACGCTCCTATGTTTTGCAGCATATCATGCACAGTCACTGCTATCCGAGTGCTGACGCAGCATGACACCTCTATTGTGTATGTATGCTCAATGGAGCATTGACAGCTGTGGTTTGTGATATAAATTACCCACCGTGGTGTGTCTGCATGTGGTGCAGCATCCCGGCGCTTGTGCAACTATGTATAGCATTGCATTGTGATCCCCATATGCCTTTGAGTCTGCATGTGCACAGAGGCATAAGATCAAGCACACAGAAATGCGGTCTCCAGAGATGAACACTGGTAGTAGTATGGGTCGTAGTGAAGAGCTGAAGTCAGACTGGGAAATGTACTCTTGCACCACTCACTACAGCAGTGTTTCCCAACCAGGGTGCCTCCAGCTGTTGCAAAACTACAACTTCCAGCATGCCCGGACAGCCGGAGGCTGTCCGGGCATGCTGGAAGTTGTAGTTTTGCAACAGCTGGAGGCGCCCTGGTTGGGAAACACTGCACTAGCGAGAGCCAAACTGCTTCTGGAAGTGATACCACCGCAAGAAATGGGTTTTCATGGTGGGTCTGCTGCACAGAAGCCTGAGATCACCATGTGCAATGTCAAGGGTTGCAAAGCCCCCCGACGATTAAAGGGGTACTCCGGTGGCATACTACTGCGTTGAGCTGTACGCAACCCTTTGTTACTAGTATTCTCTAGTCATCCTCCAAACCTAGATCCATCCATTAGACTGTCAGATAGTGAAAACGTGATTCATCACCCCACACATTTCCACTGCTCCAACATTAAAGGGGTACTCCCGTGGAAAACTTTTTTTTAAATCAACTGGTGCCAGAAAGTTAAACAGATTTGTAAATGACTTCTATGAAAAAAATCTCAATCCTTCCAGTACTTATTAGCTGCTGAATACTACAGAGGAAATGGTTTTCTTTTTGGAACACAGAGCTCTCTGCTGACATCATGACTACAGTGCTCTCTGCTGACATCTCTGTCCATTTTAGGAACTGTCCAGAGCAGCATATGTTTGCTATGGGGATTTTCTCCTACTCTGGACAGTTCCTAAAATGGACAGAGATGTCAGCAGAGAGCACTGTGCTCGTGATGTCAGCAGAGAGCACTGTGTTCCGAAAGGGAAAACCATTTCCTCTGTAGTATTCAGCAGCTAATAAGTACTGGAAGGATTAAGATTTTTTAATAGAAGTCATTTACAAATCTATTTAACTTTCTGGAACCAGTTGATTTAAAAAAAAAGTTTTCCACGGGAGTACCCCTTTAATGTTGGAGCAGTGGAAATGTGTGGGGTGATGAATCACGTTTTCACTATCTAACAGTCTAATGGATGGATCTAGGTTTGGAGGATGACTAGAGAACACTAGTAACAAAGGGTTGCGTACAGCTCACCGCAGTAGTATGGACACCGGTCCTGCCAAGGAAATGCCCATGCACTGATGCCACCTTGGGCATACAGTTTACTGGGTCAAGCACCGAATCTAAACTAACTCAGGCTATGTTCCCTAACTACTCCTAACAGTCCTCCCACCCATAAAAAAAAGTTCAGAGCTTTAAAAAGCTGTGTATCTTACCTTTATTCTTTCTCAAAAGCAGGCGAAAGTGGGCATTTCCCAGCAGGCTTGACATCATTGAAGCCTGCTGGGGATCACTTCCGCCCTCACATCTTTGCAGTGCTGTGATAAATAGCAAACCTCAAGCTCTGCGCAGCTTTCAGTGAGGCTCTGTGCAGCTTTCAGTCAGCCTCTGTGCAGCTGTCAATCAAGCTCAGTGCAGAGAAGCACTTCCTATGTTTGGTCTCCTGCCAGGCCGGGAGGAGACCAAACTCACTGTACTAATTGCAGCAGGGAACAGAACAGAGCCACCTAGTGGCCGTATTTTCTATTACATTTTAAACATATTTATGTTGATAATTTTAAAAGCAAGTGAATGGGAAAGTGTCTGCTAATTACACAAGGAACACTATATTAAACATTTTATTTGGTGACAGGTACTCTTTAAGCTGGTAGCTCTTAGTCATAGCATCCAGAGAAGTAAAGTAAAATCCTTACAGTATACCTGTCACTTTCGATCGGTCGTATTCAGCAGCTAATAAGTACTGGAAGGATTAAGATTTTTTAAAAGAAGTAATTTACAAATCTGTTTAACTTTCTGGCACCAGTTGATTTAAAAAAAAAAAAAAAAGTTTTCCACTGGAGTACCCCTCTTAAAGTGACAGTGCCCATTCGAAACATAAACCCACAAATAAATGCATGTGGTCAAAACCACCCAATCATTGAGATGAATTGGAAGGTCCATTTTGATTTGGACCTTCTCATCCAACATCAGCACCTGACCTCACAACTGCACACCTTCACAAAAAAAAAAAACTCCAAAAATCTTGTGGAAAGCTTGGCCAAATAGTGGAGGCTGATATAACCCCCAAAAAAGAGGGCCCAACTCCATATAAGCTCGTATGATTCTGTAAAAGAATGTCAATGCTAATATAGCTGTAATGGCGCAGTATCCACATGTCTATATAAGCACTAGGTACACACTGCTGCAAAAAGAAAATCATAGCCCAGTGTTTCCCAACCAGGGTGCCTCCAGCTGTTGCAAAACTACAACTCCCAGCATGCCCGGACAGCCGGAGGCTGTCCGGGCATGTTGGGAGTTGTAGTTTTGCAACAGCTGGAGGCACCCTGGTTGGGAAACAGTGCCAAAGCCTAATGAACCCTTGCAATGCTGTCAGCTCTTAGAATACAAGAACTACAACTCTCAGGATACTTTGGGTGTCAGTGATATGATGATCTGTAGAGAAGACAAAAGGGAAAGGCCCACAAAGGTACCTAGTGCATTACCCTGGGAGATGATGGAGTCCCCACAAGAAAGTTGGGTCGGTAGGGGGTCTGATGGATGGCCGCTCACCTGGAGCGTATATTATAAACGCATGTAACCTCTATCTGAGGTGGAAAGAGGATTCTGTGCAGGCCCGCAGGTCTCAGGATGGAACTGAAGGGAAATCCTGTTAATGGACTGGATGTGGTGAGGAAAAAATGACCTTAAAGCAGGCGCTGAGAAGTCCAGAGAATTTCACAGCCAAGTTATGGAAGTGAGTTGAATTCAGGCTTTTTTAGTTCATAGCATCAATAACGCGTTTCGGGGTGAACATACCCCTTCTTCAGATTGACAGATTTGTGATCTGTCAATCTGAAGAAGGGGTGTGGAAGGATGTATCTCCCCCCCCCCTCTGACCAGGTGGATAGCTCTAGTCAATAAGTATGTCCCTTTGTATCACGCACTATATGTCAGTAGGAAATGCCCTAAAGGTTTGGGTGCCCTGGTTGTTGCTGGATGTCTCTGCTGACCCCCCCCCCCCCAGTTAGGGGAGCCTCGCAGTCCTAGACTGGTTAGCTACCATGGGAGCTCCAAGAATGTGTGTGTGTGTGTGTGGGTGAATGGATTTGTCTGTCGTGTGGTGGTTATGTGCGGCTGTTTTCAGCGGGCCTGCCTGTCCCCGACTAATTTATGTGCGTCAGCTTTTATGACGGTTTCTCTGTTATGCTCCTGTTGGGATATGGAGTGGAGTGGAGTGGTCTGCTGGAATGGTTTTCTTAATTGTACTTGTTGTTTCATTGAGAAAAATCTATAAAAATTAATTTAAAAAAAATCTGAAGAAGGGGTATGTTCACCCCGAAACGCGTTATTGATGCTATGAACTAATAAAGCCTGAATTCAACTCACTTCCATGACTTGGCTGTGAAATTCTCTGGACTTCTGAGCGCCTGCTTTAAGGTAATTTTTTCCTCACCACATCCAGTGATATGATTAGAGATGAGCGAATTTACAGTAAATTCGATTTGTCACGAACTTCTCGGCTCGGCAGTTGATGACTTATCCTGCATAAATTAGTTCAGCTTTCAGGTGCTCCCGTGGGCTGGAAAAGGTGGATACAGTCCTAGGAGACTCTTTCCTAGGACTGGATCCACCTTTTCCAGCCCACCGGAGCACCGGAAAGCTGAACTAATTTATGCAGGATAAGTCATCAACTCCCGAGCCGAGAAGTTCGTGACGAATCGAATTTACTGTAAATTCGCTCATCTCTAGATATGATGATGACCTATACATCCTTGTCGTCCATTCGCTCGCTTTTCAGCAAGCTGTGCTGCTTTGCCAATGGGTGAAAGCATGGAGGGGCTCAACAGATGCCGCTTGCTCTCTTCGAGAGGTCACAGGCTCTCCATCTGCACAGGATGTTTGCTTAAGGAAATCAAGAGATTCCCGGCTGTATCCTGACATGCACACATATCAAAATCTGTGCTTCCCCATGTACCTCATCATAATACCAGCCTTATGTGCGTCCTCTAAACTGGGCAATGAAAGTACAGGGTTAATGAAGAGTTCGCGGGTTTGGGTGGCAGATGTCTAACAGGTCTATGTTGCGCTCTATGGTGGATAAAGTGGTCTTTCAATCTCTCCAGTTGGGAGGATATATACATTTACATGTACATATTTCTATGTGGTTAGGGCTGTCTACAAACAATGAATGCCGGGATAACAATGACACAAGACAGCCCCTCGCTTCTTTTCCTCCATGTGGAAGGACAGAATTTACACCACTTCATATTGCACAACGCATCCATTTATAGTTGATCCCTTTTTAGTGACTGGGCACCAAGAAATGGATCTGTGCAAATATCAGAGACAACCTTTAAAGGGGTACTCCGGTGGACAACGATGTATTTTAAATCAACTGCTGCCAGAAAGTTATACAGATTTGTAAATGACTTCTATTAAAAAATCTTAATCCTTCCAGTACTTATCAGCTGCTGTATGCTCCACAGGAAGTTCTTTTCTTTTTGAATTTCTTTTCTGTCTGTCCACAGTGCTCTCTGCTGACACCTCTGTCCATGTCAGGAACTGTCCAGAGCAGGAGAAAATCCCCATAGCAAACCTCTCCTGCTGTGGACAGTTCCTGACATGGACAGAGGTGTCAACAGAGAGCACTGTGGTCAGACAGAAAGAAAATTCAAAAACAAAAGAACTTCCTCTGTAGTATACAACATCTGATAAGTACTGGAAGGATTAAGATTTTTTTTTTTATAGAAGTGATTCACAAATCTGTTTAACTTTCTGACACCAGTTGATTTAAAATAAATTGTTTCCCACCGGAGTACCCCTTTAAGTTTCTCTCGTTTCCCATAAAAGCTGTTATTCAACATGTAGTCTGGGGTGCAATGAGCTAATTTGCAGGGGATGCGACTACAACCAGGTCTTAAAGGGGGTTATCCCAACATCAGAATAACAAGTGCTATGACCCTCACCAATGTCAAGAATGAGGGTCAAATGTCTGCCGAGCAAATTGAGCGTCGGTGTGCACTATTTATTACAGAACATTTGACCGCCATTCCTTAAGATCAGTGGAGGTCTCAGTGTTTGGACCCTCACCATTTAGCTAGATATCCACTACCCTGTTATGTTGGGAGAAAATCTTTATAGAACTGCTGAATGAGTTTGGGATCTCTTAAAGGGGTACTCCCGTGAAAACCTTTTTTCTTTTAAATCAACTGGTGCCAGAAAGTTAAACATATTTGTAAATTACTTCTATTAAAAAATCTTAATCCTTCCTGTACTTATTAGCTGCTGAATACTACAGAGGAAATTATTTTCTTTTTGGAATGCTCTCTGATGACATCACGACCACAGTTCTCTCTGCTGACATTATTATAATAATAATAACGCTTTATTTATTGTTGTCCTTAGTGGGATTTGAACCCAAGTCCCCAGCACTGCAAGGCAGCAGTGCCAACCACTGAGCCACCATGCTGCCCTTAGCATACATCTGCTATGCATGGTTGCTAAAATGGACAGAGATGTCAGCAGAGAGCACTGTGCTCGTGATGTCATCAGTGTTCCAAAAAGAAAGGAATTTCCTCTGTAGCATTCAGCAGCTAATAAATACTGGAAGGATTAAGATTTTTTAATAGAAGTAATTTACAAATATGTTTAACTTTCTGCCACCAGTTGATTTAAAAGAAAAAAGGTTTTCACCGGAGTACCCCTTTAAAGGGGTACTCCGCCCCTAGTCATCTTATCGCCTATACAAAGGATAGGGGATAAGATTTCTGATCGCGGGGGTCCCGTCGATGGGGACCCTCGCGATCTCCCTGCTGCACCCGGCGTTCGTTCAGAGCGTCGGGTGCAGCGCCGGAGGCTTGTGACTTCATGGCCACGCCACGCTCGTAACGTCACGGCCAAGCCCCCTCAATGCAAGTCTATGGGAGGGGGCGTGACGGCCGTCACGCCCCCTCCGATAGACTTGCATTGAGGGGGCGTGGCCGTGATGTCACAAGCCTCCTTGCGCTGCACCCAACGCTCTGAACAAATGCTGGGTGCAGCAGGGAGATCGCGGGGTCCCAATCGACAGGACCCCCGCGATCAGACATCTTATCCCCTTATCGTTTGGATAGAGGATAACCTGTCTAGGGGCGGAGTACCCCTTTAAGAGTCATTTTCTGTTTCTCACAATCAAAGACTAAACTTGGGGTGTTTACAAAAAGCAGGGTTAGATATCCTTGCAGATTTGTTTGGAAAGTCTCCGGAAAAGAATGGATTCTATGTACAGGCAAAACACATAACTCCAGAAGCCACTGTTGTGAACCGTCCCCTGGCTCACCAAGAACTTCCTGCGCTGCTTCCAATGGCTGCCCTGTGCGTTGGTACTTCGGTGCGCTTCTGTCACGATACGAATCAGCTCCCATTCTTCGCCGCTCGGCTCGGGCCGCTGCTGCAGAGTCTTGATCATCTCCTCCTTCCGACGCCGTTCCCGATTTTCTTCAATCAGCTTACGCTTGGCTACCCGCTTGGAATCATCCAGGACAACTGTGGAGAATCAATGAAGAATGAACGGTATAAAAAAAAAAAAGTCATGCATCCTCTACTAGTATACAAAAGGCATATTTCTGTGACATAAACATGTTAAAGGGGTACTCCGGTGGAAAACTTTATATTTTTTGAATCAACTGGTGCCAGAAAGTTAAACAAATTTGTAAATTACTTCTATAAAAAAAAAAATCTTAATCCTTCCAGTACTCATTAGCTGCTGAATACTATAGAGGAAATTCTTTTCTTTTTGGAACACAGAGCTCTCTGCTGACATCACGAGCACAGTGCTCTCTGCTGACCTCTGCTGTCCATTTTAAGAACTGTCCAGAGTAGGAGAAAATCCCCATAGCAAACATATGCTGCTCTAGACAGTTCCTAAAATGGACAGAGAGGTCAGCAGAGAGCACTGTGGTTATGATGTCAGCAGAGAGCACTGTGTTCAAAAATGAAAAGAATTTACTATGTAGTATTCAGCAGCTAATAAGTACTGGAAGGATTAAGATTTTTTAATAGAAGTAATTCACAAATCTTTTTAACTTTCTGGCACCAGTTGATTAAAAAAAAAAAATAAAATAAAATAAAAAGCTTTCCACCTGAGTACCCCTTTAATACAGTCAATGTAGTTAGAGATGAGCGAACTTACAGTAAATTCGATTCGTCACGAACTTCTCGGCTCGGCAGTTGATGTCTTTTCCTGCGTAAATTAGTTCAGCTTTCCGGTGCTCCGGTGGGCTGGAAAAGGTGGATACATTCCTAGGAAAGAGTCTTCTAGGACTGTATCCACCTTTTCCAGCCCACGGGAGCACCTGAAGGCTGAACTAATTTATGCAGGAAAAGTCATCGACTGCCGAGCCGAGAAGTTCGTGACGAATCGAATTTACTGTAAGTTCGTTCATCTCTAAATGTAATAAACAGAACCAAGGATTTAAGAAAGGCTTAGACTCCTCCACTCTAATCGCGGTCATCATACTTACGGTCCATTGCCATGCCCACAGCGATACATTTCTTAAAGCGACAGAGCTGGCACTGATTCCGGGTGATCTTGTCGATGATGCAGCAGCCATCGTACTTGCAAGAATACGAGGGGTGCAAATTCTTTTGGATGGTGCGGCGAAAGAAGCCCTGCGGAATAACAAAATACATTTGTCAACTACTATAATTTCTACAAAAAACTAACCCAAGGTACAGAAAACAAAACCTACTTCCTTCATGTGTTCTATATTAATAGCTAAACACATAAAAGAGATACACCAAAACACTGTATAGCGGTATTTCCCAACCAGGGTGCCTCCAGCTGTTGCAAAACTACAACTCCTAGCATGCCCGGACAGCCGTTGGCTGTCCGGGCATGCTGGAAGTCGTAGTTTTGCAACAGCTGAAGGCACCCTGGATGGGAAACGCTGTAGTATAGTAATGACCAGTGCACAAAAGGGACATAAACAGCTCTATTCAGTTCTCCCTCACACCATCCCCTATAGTAGAAAAGACATCAGACATCTGCCCTGTTCATGCACGCTCCCTTTTTTTTTTAGTCCAATGTAACAATTCATTTAAGAAATGGACAGTGTGGGGGATCTCTTAAAAACATCCTTATATACTGGGATCAGTCATGGGTCACATATTGTCAGTATACCCCTGACTGACTAATACATTCAGATATAACCATAACCCGCATGGTATCAGAGGCAATTGGGAACTTCTTGGACTATCTATGTGTCTTTCTACTACACAGGGCAGCAACAGGTGGAGTTCTTCCAAAGACTTTACAGCTTGGCTGCAAGTAGAGACAATAGGGATAAGGTCCTCAAAATCCCTATAGATAGGAAGCACAAAACGTTCAATGCAGTACTACTCTATCTATCTATCGTTTCATGCCCATTTATCTAATATATATATACAAACACATATAATCTCTTTATCTATCTAGTATCTATTTAGTAGATTTATCAATATATATCTATCTATCTCATATATATCTATCTATCTCATATCTATCTATCTCTCTTTCTCATATTTATCTATCATCTATCTATCTCTCATTCTCATATTTATCTATCATCAATCTATCTATCTATCTCTCATATCTATCTATCTATCTATCTATCTATATCTCATATCTATCTATCTATATCTCATATCTATCTATCTATCTATCTATATCTTATATCTATCTATATCTCATATCTATCTATCTATCTATCTATATCTTATATCTATCTATATCTCATATCTATCTATCTATCTATCTATCTATCTCTCTCTCATATCTATCTATCTATCTATCTCTC
Source organism: Hyla sarda (assembly GCF_029499605.1). Classification (NCBI taxonomy): domain Eukaryota; kingdom Metazoa; phylum Chordata; class Amphibia; order Anura; family Hylidae; genus Hyla; species Hyla sarda. The sequence continues at coordinate 29,878,044 of NC_079200.1, forward strand.
ATATCTATCTATCTATCTATATCTCATATCTATCTATCTATATCTCATATCTATCTATCTATATCTCATATCTATCTATCTATCTATCTATCTATCTCATATCTATCTATATCTCATATCTATCTATCTTTCTATCTCATATCTATCTATCTATCTATCTATCTCATATCTATCTATATCTCATATCTATCTATCTTTCTATCTAATATCTATCTTTCTATCTCATATCTATCTATCTATCTATCTATCTATCTATCTATCTCATATCTATCTATCTCTCATATCTAGCAGCAAACAGGCAGCAGCAACTCCATTAAGGTGCAAAAAAGTGTTCTTTTATTCACACAACATGAGGCGACCAAGCCGGCTTAAGAATGGTTTGGTGAGCAAACCGAAACGTCGCCTCATGTTGTGTGAATAATTTTTGCACCTTAATGGAGTTGCTGCTGCCTATTTGCTGCTATACAAGGGATGCCTAAATCTGGGCTCTATGCTGACGGAACCCGTGCACTTTATTTGGGGATGTGCTGCTCTCCTTCTGCTTTGTGTATCTCTCATATCTATCTGTCTATCTATCTCATATCTATGTATCTATCTATCTATCTATCTCATATCTATGTATCTATCTATCTCATATCTATCTGTCTATCTATCTCATATCTATCTATCTCATATATATCTCATATCTATCTATCTCATATCTATCTATCTATCTCTCTCATATCTATCTCTCTCATATCTATCTATCTCATATCTATCTATCTATCTATCTCATATCTATCTGTCTATCTATCTATCTATCTATCTCTCATATGTATCTCATATCTATCTATCTCATATCTATCTATCTATCTATTTCATATCTATCTATCTATCTCATATCTATCTATCACATATCTATCTATCTATCTCATATATATCTATCTCATATCTATCTATCTCTCATATGTATCTCATATATATCTATCTCATATCTATCTACCTATCTATCTATCTGTCGCATATCTATCTATCTATCTATCTATCTCATATCTATCTATCTCATGTCTATCTATCTATCTATCTATCTCTCATATGTATCTCATATCTATCTATCTCATATCTATCTATCTATCTATCTCATATCTATCTATCTATCTATCTATCTATCTCATATCTATCTATCACATATCTATCTATCTCATATCTATCTATCTATCTCTCATATGTATCTCATATATATCTATCTCATATCTATCTACCTATCTATCTATCTGTCGCATATCTATCTATCTATCTCATATCTATCTATCTATCTATCTCATATCTATCTATCTATCTCATATCTATCTATCTATCTCTCATATGTATCTCATATATATCTATCTCATATCTATCTACCTATCTATCTATCTGTCGCATATCTATCTATCTCATATCTATCTATCTATCTATCTATCTATCTATCTCATATCTATCTATCTATCTATCTGTCTATCTATCTCATATCTATCTCCTAACTATCTATCTAATATCTATCTATCTCATATCTATCTATCTCATATCTATCTATCTATCTAGTCCCTTCATACTTGTTGCTTTCTTTCCAGATTACTATATATATATATTTATTGTTTTTAATCCATTTTTAATGCACTTTGGCCGTTTCCTGTTGCCATTTCCTGCCTAATTCCTTGCGCCAACTGCAAGAGGCAGACAACAAAATGACCCTGCATCCAGGAGCGCAGACTTCTCTCCCTATTACTGCAGCTTGGGAGGAGGATGACAATGGCAGGTGAGGAGCGAACCCTGTAATAGAGAGGCTGATATACCTGCTGGAGATCCTGGTATTAAATGTTAATCCTGTGTTTGTACCTGGAAGCTAAAACAAGATTATAGCCTAGAGCGGGCAGGAAACCCGATACGTTCTTTATACAGGGGACTCTATGAAAAACTACGTGTGTAAGGCAAAAAGAACCAAAAAAATGTCTAAATATCTAAAAAAACAAACATGTTTTGACCACATCATCGTCTTTCTTGGTTGTCAAGATAGATATTTTGCTGACGTATTTTATCACTTTGGCAACACGACCGGGAGAAGCTTTCCTTGCATTCTAAATTTGGACAGACATCAATATATGAAGATGCCAGGCAGAGGCGATGGCAGTGACGGCTTACTCACCTTACAGCCCTCACAGGTGATGCACCGGTAGTGGTAACCTGTGGCCTTATCGCTGCACACCACGCACGGCTCATCTTTGTCCAAGTAGCTAGGGATATACCCTGCAGAGAGCAGAGATACCGAGCTGTCACCTGTGTCACCGGGTGAAAGGAGGGGGACAGTCTTATTCAAGTCAATAACACGGATACAGGCTGTCGGAATATGGACAGACTCCTGACACACTGTGCCAGAACAACAGGTCAATAAGAGAAACAAGCAGAGTGTTAAAAAACGATAAGATGAGCAGAGGAAACACAAAGGACCTTATAGAGACAGTGCAGCAGGCAAGACACACACGCAGCACAGAGAACACACACGCAGCTAGGACAATAAAGGCCGACCAAGGCATGGAGACGCAGGAACACAAGAGGGTCTGTTCATTGTGTTGTAAGCTATTATGGAGTGTCATTCCCTTCTGAATCTCTCTCTCTCTCGCCATTTCGGAAGTAATTATGTTTTATAACTCTGAGATCCTGTCTGGACGGTGCAGAGATGGCAGCAGGGCCAGAGGGGGGCCTGCTGCGTGGGGTGAACCAGCGGCTTCTGCTGCTGAGGGGCTAAACACGTGGGAGGGGAGGCTTGACACTGGTGTTATGAGATACTTGGCGGTCACATTACAAAGGAGCAGACGCTGCACGGCAGGCAACGCGCCATCGGATAGGACACTTTCAAGGGATACCTTGCTGTCTTCGTGACACAAAATAGTCATTGTTGTCGTGATGATGACGACATGACTATACGTACAGTGGGTGTTATACCGGTTGTCCAGAGTTAGAAATATATGACTGACCTCTACCAGAAATAGCGCCATGAATGATGCCTGTCCTTGGGTTGTGACTGACATTGAAATTCAATTTTACTGGGCTGGCCTGCAATACAGTATACAACCAGCGAACAGGTGTGGCGCTTTTTATTTTTTTTAAAGAGTACCTGTCACCAAATAAAAGGTTCTAAACTAACTTAGGCTATGTTTCCTAACTACTCCTCCACCCCTTCAGGGCTTTAAAAAGCTTTATTCTTGCTCACATAGTGCAATTTCCCAGCAGGAGAAAGTGGACGTTTCCAAGCAGGCATGACATCACTGAAGCCTGTAGGGGACCACTTCCGCCCTCACATGGTTGCAGTGCTGTGATGAATAGAAGACCTAAGGCTCTGTGCATGTTTCAGTTTGTGTTGCTATCAGTAAGGGTCTCCTGCAGGTTTCAGTCTGTGCAGTTTTCTTTAAGAATTTGTGAAGTTTTCAATTTCAGCGCAGCTGTCAATCAAGCTCAGTGCAGAGAAGCACTTCCCGAGTTTGGTCTCCTGCCAAGCCGGAAGGAGAACAAACTTACTGTTTTAATTGCAGCAGGGAACAGAACAGAGCCACCTAGTGGCTGTTTTTTCTAATACATTTTAAACATAGTAACATAGTTCATAAGGTTGAAGAAAGACCAGAGTCCATCAAGTTCAACCTATAACCCTAATGAGTCCCTACTGAGTTGATCCAGAGGAAGTCAAAAAACCCTAATACTAGAGGTAAAAATTCCTTCTCGACTCCAAATATGCCAATCAGAATAAATCCCTGGATCAACCTTCTGTCCCTACAGATCTAGAATTCATAAGCAGTAATGTTATTACTCTCCAAAAATGCATCCAGACCCCTTTTAAATTCTTTTACAGAGTTAATCATAACCACCTCCTCAGGCAGAAAATTCCACAGTCTCACTGCTCTTACAGTAAAGAATCCCTGTCTGTGCTGATGTAGAAACCTTCTTTCCTTTAGACGTAGAGGATGCCCCCTTGTTATAGATACAGTCCTGGGTATAAATAGTTCATGGGAGAGATCTCTGTACTGTCCCCTGATATCTTTATACATAGTTATTAGGGCGCCCCTAAGTCTTCTTTTTTCTAAACTAAATAACCCTAATTCTGATAATCTTTCTGGGTACTGTAGTCCTCCCATTCCCCGTATTACCCTGGTTGCCCGTCTTTGAACCCTCTCCAGCTCCACTATATATTTCTTGTACACTGGTGCCCAGTACTGTACACAGTATTCTATGTGTGATCTGACTAGTGATTTGTACAGCGGTAGAATTATTTCCTTGTCGTGGGCATCTATGCCCCTATTGATGCACCCCATGATTTTATTTGCCTTGGCAGCAGCTGCCAGACACTGGTCACTACAGCTAAATTTACTGTTAACTAAGACTCCCAAGTCCTTTTCCACGTCAGTCGTCCCTAGTATTCTCCCATTTAATACATAATCCCAGCCCGGATTTTTCTTCCCCATGTGCATTACCTTACATTTATCAGTGTTGAACCTCATCTGCCACTTCTCAGCCCAAACATCCAACCATCCCAGATTTATAACAGTGCACTGTCCTCTATTACATTTACTATTTACAGAGTTTTGTATCATCAGCACAGATTGCTACTTCACTATTCAACCCCTCTACAAGGTCATTAATAAATATATTAAATTGAATAGGACCCAAGACTGACCCCTGTGCAACCCCACTAGTAACAGTCAATCAGAATAAGTACCATTAATAATCACCCTCTGTTTCCTATCACTGAGCCAGTTACTTACCTACTTAAACACATTTTCCCCCAGCCCAATCCTTCTCATTTTATGCACCAACCTTTTATTTGGCACTGTATCAAATGCTTTGGAAAAATCAAGATATACGACTACCAGCGATTGCCCCTGGTCCAGTCTGGAGCTCACCTCCTCATAAAAGCTGATCAGGTTAGTTTGACAGGACCGATCCCTCATAAATCCATGCTGATACGGGGTCACACATTTATTTTTATCAAGATACTCCAAAATAGCATCTCTTAGAAAACTCTCAAACAATTTACATACAACAGAGGTTAAACTAACAGGTCTATAGTTCCTGGGCTCACCTTTTCACCCCTTTTTAAATATTGGCACCACATATACCATGCACCAGTCCTGGGGAACAGTCCCTGTTACTATAGAGTCCCTATATATTAAAAAATAGGGGTCTGTCTATTACATAACTTAATTCCTTTAGAACACTGGGGTGAATGCCATCTGGACCTGGTGATTTCTCTATTTTGATTTTTTGTAGGCGGCACTGTACTTCTTCCTGGGTTAGACAGGTGACCTGTACTGGGGAGTTTACCTTATCTCGCTGTATTTCATCTGGCATTTCCTTTTCCTCAGTGAATACAGTGGAGAAGAATATGTTTAATATATTTGCTTTTTCCTGATCCCCGTTTATAATTTCTTCCTCATCATTTTTTAAAGGGCCAACACTTTCATTTTTAACCTTTTTGCTATTTATATAGTTAAAAAACATTTTGGAATTAGTTTTACTATCTTTGTCAGTAAGTCGTTCTGTCTCAATTTTTGCGGCTTTTATCAGTTTTTTAATTTTATTTTTACATATTTTACATTTTTCTCTATGGCTTTTGAATGCTTCTTCACTGCCGTCCTGTTTTAGTAGTTTAAATGCTTTATTTTTGTCATTTATTGCCCCTTTAACATTTTTATTCATCCACATTGGTTTTCTTTTATTTCTGACCCTTTAATTCCCATCAGGTATATACATCTTACAGTGAGAATTTAAGATATTAAAGTCTACCATTTGGTGTCAGTATTCTTGATTTTGAGGACATTATCCCATTTTATATTGTTAAGGGCTTCTCTGGGTTGACCAAACTTCCTAAAGTTCATTGTTTTTGTGGCCCCTCGCGAGATTCCCTTATTGAAGAACAAGTTATAATGTATTAGATTATGATCACTATTTCCTAGGTGTCCTATTTATGTTGATAAAAGTAAGTGAATGGGAAAGTGTCTGCGAATTACACAAGGAACACTGTATTAAAAGTTTTTTTGGGTGACAGGTACTCTTTAAACACTTCAATTGACGCAGCAAATACTGAGGTGTACAGGGATAGGTGGCCTCTTAATTTGAGATTGATAAAGCTCCCTCAGCTTGTGATGGTTAAAGGTTTTTTTTTATGACTTTTTCCATTGATGGCCTATTTTCAGGGTATCTAATCAGTGGGGGTCCGACAACCAGCACCCCTACCAATCAGCTCTTTGTCAGAACCATGGTGCCCACATACGCAGTGAATGTAGCCGGATGCAAATAGCTCCGGACATTATGTAGTGGCCATACTGGGTTACTGTCACTCAGGTCCCATTGAAGTGATTGGGAGCTGAGCTGTCCATGCAGGGCCACTACACAGCTCCATCCACTGTGTATGAGGGCGCCACTGTCCTGGCAATCAGTTGGACCCCCATGGATCAGATATTGCAAAACTACAATTCCCAGCATGCCCGGACAGCCAACGGCTGTCCGGGCATGCTGGGAGTTGTAGTTTTGCAGTATGTGGAAGTCTACAGTTTGGAGACCACTGCTCTATGATGTACATGCACCAGAACAGTTAATTCTTATAATTCTGAATTATCATGAGAGAGAGAGAGAGAGAGAGAGAGAGAGAGAGAGAGAGAGAGAGAGAGATACACATATATATGTATGTGTATATATATACATATATATATATATATATATACTTTTTATATATATATATATATATATTTTTTTTTAGAGTAGTTAGGAGTAGCCGTATTAGTCCAGATGATTTTACATTTTATATTTTTTAGAAATATATATATATATATCATACATATATATATATATATATATATATATTTATAAATATATATTTTTTAATACACACACACACACACATATATATATATATATTTATTTATTAATTCATTATATCTGTTCTTTACTAGGGTGCATATCAACAAAGAATGACTGACAACTAGAGATGAGCGAACTTACAGTAAATTCGATTCATCACAAACTTCTCGGCTCGGCAGTTGATCAGCTTTCAGGTGCTCCCTTTGGGCTGGAAAAGGTGGATACAGCCCTAGGAGACTCTTTCCTAGGACTGTATCCACCTTTTCCAGCCCACCGGAGCGCCGGAAAGCTGAACTAATTTATGCAGGAAAAGTCAGCAACCGCCGAGCCGAGAAGTTTGTGACGAATCGAATTTACTGTACGTTCGCTCATCTCTACTGACAACACACATGCTTCCCAATCCACAATATGACTTTTTACATGATTTCTTTTTAATAAGCTCTTCTAATATACCGTCTATGCAGAAGCAAAACATGTCAGGCTATGATCTGTAATTTGCAGCAAAATGTGCCCAAACTAGTCACATCAAGCTAATGACGGATCTGTATTGATCCCTAGAATTTTTTTTTTTCTTCTGTCACTGATTTACAGAAATGTGATTTATGTTTCACGGATTGCTGGTTCCCGTGACAGAAGAATTTAGGTGGGAGCAGCGGTTATAGGAATGGCTGATAAAATAGTAAGCATACCTTCCTAAATATTGCAAAGGGGAGGTTGAGAGTGTAGTACACACAGCAGCCATAGCATAGAGCAGGCGCGTGCAGAATGGTGAAGGTTCAACCCTTTGATGTGTTTCGGTTCTCCAGAAAAGCATTAAAAAAAAAGGGTTATTTCCAACTCGCAAACCTTTTCACAGAATAGGGCATAACAAGCTTAGCAGTGTGAGTCCTAATATTGCGACCGCCACTGATCAAAAGTATGGAGGTGGTCGGTGGGGGTCCCAGTGGTTGGGTGGGAAATAACAAGCTGATCAGTGTGGTAACAACCGCTGATTAAAAGTATGAAGATAGGTGGGGGTCCCAGTGGTTCGACAGAGAATTACAAGCTAATTTGTGGGGCTCCAACCACTGTGACCCCCAATGATCAAAATATGGAGGTGATCGGTGGGGGTTCCAGTGGTTGGACAGGGAATGACAAGCTAATTAGTGGGGGTCCAACGGCTGTGACTTCCACTGAACAAAAATATGGAGGTGATCAGTGGAGGTCCCTGTGGTTGTATAGGGAGTGGTTGGACAGGGAATGACAAGCTAATTGGTGGGGGTCCTATGGCTGTGACCTCCACTGATCAAAAGAATGGAGGTGATCAGTGGAGGTTCAAGTGATTGGATAGGGAGTGGTTGGACAGGGAATGAAAAGCTAATTGGTGGGGGTCCAACGGCTGTGACCTCCACTGATCAAAAGCATGGAGGTGATCAGTGGAGGTCCCAGTGGTTGGATAGGGAATTACAAACTAATTGGTTGGGTTCTTACCACTCTGACCCCCACTGATCAAAAGTATGGAGATAATAGGTGGGGGTCCCAGTGGTTGGATAGGGAATAACAAGCTGATCAGTGTGGCTGTGACCCCCACTGATCAGAAGTATGGAGGTGATCAGTGTGGGTCCCAGTGGTTGGATAGGGACTGACAAGCTGATCAGTGTGGGTCAAACTGCTGTGACCCCCAGTGATCAAAAATAGGAGGTGATAGTTGGGGTTTCAGTGGTTGGATAGGGAATTACAATTTAATTGGTGGGTGTCCAACCATTGTGACCCCCACTGATCAAAAGAAGAAGTGATTGGTGTGGGTCCCCCACCAATTAGCTTGTTATTCCCTATCTTGTAGACAGGGGATCACTTTGCGAGTTGGGAATACCACTTTTAGGGTGCGCTGCCAGACTGCAGCTGTCTTATGTGGATGAAACCACGTTGTAGAATCACCAACAAAATTAGACGGCCACTGGCTACCCCATGGGGGCTTGATTACTCCCGCACATGGCAGCCACAATGTGGGAACACACTGTACCAGGGCACAACCCTCTGGAGATGTTTCTAGTCTAGTGTTTCCCAACCAGGGTGCCACCAGCTGTTGTATAACTACAACTCCCAGAATGCCCAGCCAAAGGTTGTCCGTGCATGGTGGGAGTTGTAGTACTAATATCGAGTCCAAAGCAGTGTTTCCCAAAAAGGGTCCCTCCAGCTGTTACAAAACTACAAATCCCAGCATGCCCGGACAGCCTTTGGCTGTCCCGGCATGCTGGAAGTTGTAGTTTTGCAACAGCTGGAGGCACCCTGATTAGGAAATACTGTTTTAGTTCATCCACATATGTAGAATACGTATAAGAAGAAGCAGCTACAGTGATGGGGTACAAAGCAAAGGAAGCTGCTGGGGGAGTGATGGGATACAGAAGAGGTGGCAGGAGATATAGGAAGGATTAGATAACACAATAGACGTAGTAATAGAAGCAGAATCCCCCTCACTGATCCTCATACCTGACATGCCGCCTTTTCCCATACATTGGCTATTCTTTCTTTTTCGCTTCCCATCCGGCCACCTGTACGGACAGAGAGAGAACATGAATAAAAAACGGGAAGTAGAGATTTTCAGACACAGTTCTGAAGCCCCAACCCACGTACCGTACCCACAAATTTCAGAATAGAGCAGACAGTCCTATAATCCTGTACGTCATTAATATCCGAGTATTAAAACCCTTACCAAACAGGACACCACCTAACACACCCGCGTTCGACAACACTCACCGCCTTGAACTTAAATGCCCCGGATTTACTAGATGGTGTCAGTGTGTCACTAGAGGACTATGTCAAAGAGCTGATCTGCAGATGCTCACGCTCATACGTCGGGGCGGCTGGGAAAGCACTTGCCCAGCGCCAACATTTATAAGTCGCCATTGTGCAAAAAAAAAGAAAATCCCAAAAGTAAAGTGTACCTGTTGTTAGCAAAATACTTTTTTATAATGTATGTAAATATACATAAGTTATAAAATATATGTATTTTTGTTCCTGAAGCTGTTGCTGGTGTGTGGGTGGACAAGCAGGGCTCTGTACACTGAGGACGAGCGGGGCTCTGTACACTGAAGACGAGCGGGGCTCTGTACACTGAGGACGAGCGGGGCTCTGTACACTGAGGACTAGCGGGGCTCTGTACACTGAGGACAAGCGGGGCTCTGTACACTGAGGACGAGCGGGGCTCTGTACACTGAGGACGAGCGGGGCTCTGTACACTGAGGACTAGCAGGGCTCTGTACACTGAGGAGAAGCAGGGCTCTGTACACCGAGGACAAGCAGGGTTCTGTACACTGAGGACAAGCGGGGCTCTGTACACCGAGGACAAGCGGGGCTCTGTACACCGAGGACAAGCGGGGCTCTGTACACCGAGGACAAGCGGGGCTCTGTACACCGAGGACAAGCGGGGCTCTGTACACCGAGGACAAGCAGGGCTCTGTACACCGAGGACAAGCAGGGCTCTGTACACCGAGGACAAGCAGGGCTCTGTACACCGAGGACAAGCAGGGCTCTGTACACCGAGGACAAGCAGGGCTCTGTACACTGAGGACAAGCAGGGCTCTGTGCATTGAGGACAAGCGGGGTTCTGTACACCGAGGACAAGCGGGGCTCTGTACACCGAGGACAAGCGGGGCTCTGTACCCGAGGACAAGCAGGGCTCTGTACACTGAGGACAAGCAGGGCTCTGTGCACTGAGGACAAGCAGGGCTCTGTACACTGAGGACAAGCAGGGCTCTGTACACTGAGGACAAGCAGGGCTCTGTACACTGAGGACAAGCAGGGCTCTGTACACTGAGGACAAGCAGGGCTCTGTGCACTGAGGACAAGCAGGGCTCTGTACACTGAGGACAAGCAGGGCTCTGTACACTGAGGACAAGCAGGGCTCTGTACACTGAGGACAAGCAGGGCTCTGTACACTGAGGACAAGCAGGGCTCTGTACACTGAGGACAAGCAGGGCTCTGTACACTGAGGACAAGCGGGGCCCTGTACACTGAGGACAAGCGGGGCCCTGTACACTGAGGACAAGCGGGGCTCTGTACACTGAGGACAAGCAGGGCTCTGTACACTGAGGACAAGCAGGGCTCTGTACACTGAGGACAAGCAGGGCTCTGTGCATTGAGGACAAGCAGGGTTCTGTACACCGAGGACAAGCAGTGCTCTGTACACTGAGGACAAGCAGGGCTCTGTACACTGAGGACAAGCAGGGCTCTGTACACTGAGAACAAGCGGGGCTCTGTGCAGGCAGGACAAGCAGGGCTCTGTGCATGGAGGACAAACAGGTTTCTATGTACTGAGGCCCTCACACATGCCTTCGGCTCACACAGCAGGATGACTGACAAGCCAGGAGACTGCACAGAGCCCTGCTTGTCCACCCTCACTTCCTGTATTAGGTCTCCTTACAGAGACACACAGGCAACAGCTGCAGGGACAAAAATATACATATAATAGTTTTATATACATCAATCTTCTTTTTCTAGTAATTCCATAATTTATGGTAGTCTAGGGTAGTAAACGGGTTATTATCTGCATATTCCCTGGTGGTCAAGGGTACTGAGTGGGGTCAGTAGTACATTCAGATTACAGAAAATGTAGCCCTGGGCAACTTTCCACTGTGCCAACTTTTAAAATGGTGCCAGGGAGAAACGGTTTGAGTTTGACAACTGCCTCAGTGTTAGCAACGTGTAGGATAATGTGGCATTCCGAATATCCAAGTACGTACTATTTAAGTAGACTGTAGACTGGGTACAACTACCCTGATTGTCCCAGGGTGGTTCGGGGTGATTAGTGTTGTAAATGTGTAGGACATCCTTACTATCTGGGTAAAGGCTGTTTTAGTAGGCTGAAGAACAGTGGCCTCCAATCTGTGGCTCTTACAACTCTCATCATCTCCTTACAGCTAAATGCTGTCAAGGCATGAGGGGTGATGTAGTTTTGCAACAGAAAATGTACTTTCCCAGGTGGTCTAGGGTAATGAATGTGTCAATTGTGGTTACTTATGAGAGTCCTAGAAAATCCTCGAAAAAAAAAGCCCTGGGCAATTGTTCACTGTACCGCCCTTTAAAATGTTATATCCAGGAAAATACAGATCGGCTTTATTCCAGAAACAGCACCACTCTTTCCCTTAGTTTGTGTGGTATTGTAGCTCAGTTGCAATGAAGTGAATGGTACAGAGTTGTAATACCACACACAACCTGAAGACATGGGCGGTGCTGTTTTTTTTTTTTTTAGAAGAGAGCAGCTATGTTTCCTATAAATCCTGGATAACCCCCTGGTGGGAAGGTGGTGGGATGGTGAGACTGGGCGATACTATGATCACTACCATAGTGTTATCAATGTGTAGGATGAGGTGGAATCCCTACTATCTGAGTAAACACTATAGTAGTAGGTTGTAGAAGAGTAATCCCAATCCTGTGGCCTTCGGCTGCCCGGCCACGATGAGTGTTGGGATTTGCCGGAGAGGCACAGATTGGGGAACTCTGTTTTATCTGTATTACATGCACCACCTACAGCAGAGAGGAGCAACATAGGGTTTGGGTTGTCCATATATGAGCCTATCAGACTATTTATCCCCCACTCGTCTGGACAAGCCAGTATAAAGCACGGCAGGTTCTATACGCTCCTCTTGTGCGTGTATTACCGAGGGTGGGGTGGGGGGGCAGATAATATGCTCCATACATTCCTTCTGTCTGTGTCATAATGCAGTGGGAGTAACAGGTTACATGTTCTATGGATTCCTTCTACAGTCTGCTTGGCTCAATGGAGAGGGGGAGGAAGAAAGTTTCTATACATCTATTCAGCTTGTACTTTAATGGACAATATTACTTTTTATATAGAATCTGACTTCACCAATTGTCATTTGCAGGAGAAGGCCATTGCGGTATAAACTGTATTGTCCCCGTCTGCGCTCTTTAAAGAAGTGCCGCATTTCAGTCCTTCAGTGTATGTCCCCAAGAGGGTGCCGGACAATAATGATATACCTTCTTGTTATCCACAAGGAACATGTGAAATTTGTCCTAGATAAAGCACTATATAGCGACATGGAACAATGGATGGGGGGTAGCATTTTATTGGCAGCACAATGGAAACACGAGTATAACTCACAGATTAGATACGTGTCTTGTTTTTGCCGCCAATAGTGGGATGAGGTATGTCTGTATCCCCTGGCTTACACATATATACTGTACGTTAGTACAAGTTTGCAGTAAAAAGAACAAAATGGAATATACAACTATATCGTACCACTAGCCCTGCGCACAATGGACATTTTCGCAAGACACCAATATCAGAGAAACACAAAAACACTGCTCTAGAATAAAAAAGCTGAAAAGCTGAATAAACTGACAACTGGGCGTTACACTTCCCTTGTCAAGAGGGTGTGTCCATATATACTGACACTGTCCAGCTCACACGCTGTTTTTATTTTTTATCCTAATTTTGAGGCTCAACGAACGTCCATTTTTCAGCTGTTACTTTTGAGCCTTTATTTTGCTTTTGGGCCTTTTTTTGTGCATTTTTTTCCCACAGGTTTTTTTTATTTTTTATTTTGCATACGCTTCTTCGTCATATTTATCGTCTTTTTTTATTAATTTGTAGACAAAAAATTATATTATATAATTCTTATTACTATTTTTTATTTTAAATGTATTTCGGCCTGTTCACTGGCCATAAAAAATGGCCCTAGTTTTTGTTTATCTTTAATGGCCCTGTATTTACAGAAGACATTTATTCTTCATACCAAGTAAAGAAAATAAGATAGCGGCTCTCACCATAGACAGTCAATTCCTCTTCTTTATTGGTTCAAATACTCATGATGACAGGGGCAACAGCCGTTTCACACTTCTTAGTGCTTCATTGAGGCCGGATGAAGCGCTAAAAAGTGCAAAAAATGGCTGTTGCCTCCTATTCAGCTGCACACCCCTTTTTACTGCCATCTCCCTCCGGTCATCATGTATGTGAGTATTTGAACCAATAAGGAAGAAGAATATACCATCTATGGTGAGTGCCGCTATCTTATGTAGGTGGAACATACGCTATCTATGATGCGAAGCAGAGCACCATCCGTCGGGGAAGAAAATATGTCACTCCCTCGCAGATGGTGCTCAAGTGGGAATCCCGATCCTTTAATACTTGTTCAAGAAAACTTGGCACTCCAATATATGATGCAAAGAGTTTTATTTATACAGTCCTTAAACAAATTAACGTTTCGGACCTACCGGGACCTTCATCAGAATTTTACAGGACTGTTGCGGAGAATGGAAGAATCGGCCAAGAGCCGTGTGATTAGGTAGGTTGTAGCGTGGCTACAAGCCACGCTACAACCTACCTGATCACACGGCTCTTGGCCGATTCTTCCATTCTCCGCACCAGTCCAGTAATATTCCTGGTCCTGGTAGGGCCGAAACGTTAATTTATTTAAGGACTGTATAAATAAAACTCTTTGCATCATATTTTGGAGTGCCAAGTTTTCTTGAACATGTAAGTTGAATATTGTCTGGAATTCAACCTGTGATAGACTGTGGCGTCTGTGTTCCCGACTTTCTTCTTTGCTCTCTTAGAATTGTTCATTCTTTATACACCTATGAACTGTATGTCCTAGGCGTCCATGTACCCTGCGGCCCTCCGTCTACATCTCTCCTTGGGGTACTGTAGTGGTTAATCAGCCCTGGTCTGTTTAGTTCTGCTCTGCGGGACTTTCAAAGGCAGGAATGTTATTTCTGGAAGCCGACATAGGGTACTGATTGCGGAGGATCCGTGCCAGGTTTGCCATAAACAACTTTGATTCCCACCAGATGCGGGGAAAATCAAACCAGAGATAAACTTGCACAGATGAGAAGAAGGAAGAAAAGGGCCGACAACGGGGCAAGAAACTCGGCCTCTTTCGTATTGCCTAGAATAAAACCAGAGGAGCGCACCGGAGAAACAAAATCACCAAAGACGGCTACAAAAGTACAGTAATGAAAAGCGTAATCCCACTTGGAGGAAAAATAGAGGAGGCACTGGATTGCAGTTACTTGGTATTTTATTCCTCAGGTCTCAGATACAAGCATGGCCGACGGGCCGTTTCTCGCTCACATGTGCTCAATCATTGGCCATGATTAAGCGCATGTGAGCGAGAAACGGCCTGTCGGCCATGTTTGTATCTGAGACCTGAGGAATAAAATACCAAGTAACTTTAATCCAGTGCCTCCTCTATTTTTCCTCCAAGTGGGATTTTCTACCTCTATGGTTTCCGAGGATCGAGCGCGTTTTATGTTACCTTCGTAGTGCCAAGGTGTAAGAACCGGATTTCTTCCAAGCAGCCAGCTGTATTAAAAGGTACGCGGCAGTGCCGTACTCTCATTTTTGTACTTGAATAAAAAGTGTAACGTAAAAGGTATAGAACAGGACAAGGATAAGACGGGGGCAAGGGAGGTAAAGAGACTGGACATACAAGAAATCGGCGATAAGGTTGGAAGATAAGGAAATGTTGGCAGATAATAGGTATACGGTACAACTAAAAAGATTGCTTCAACAGAGCAAAGGTGAGAGCGATTAGAGAAACAAGAACGCAGCTATGGGCCAGGGTGGATTTCGTCACTCCCTGCTTGAGAGATCCTTAGCACCTCTAGTGAATACCACGTGCAGAAGACTGTGCCAGAGAAGGTGTGAATGGGGCACAAGCCAAAGCCGGGTCACCGGCACGTCACGGACTTCCCGATTCTCGCAGATCCCGTGTCTCAGTGTAATTGCTGTGTAAGCGAGATGTTGGTCCACGCGTGGGTCTAGCTGACACAATCCCCCATCTGCTGCCTGGAGCAGCTAAACCATAGCAACGTAGGAAGAGGACCTCTGAGAGCAGTGACATGGCAGCTCCTGAGTAACATTTCTGCAGCTCGGCACAGTTGTTTGTGTACGTAGGTGCACATAGAAAGATGAAAGCGAATTATTAGAATACACCTTTGTGGACTGCATGCATGTGTCTCATAGCTGCCCCTAAGTCATTCCTTTAGAGCAGTGGCCTCCAGACTGAGGCCCCCCAGCTGTTGCAAAACTACAACTCCCAGAATGTTGGACTATATAGAAGTATATAGTATAGGTCAGTGTTTCTCAACCAGGGTTACCTCCAGCTGTTGCAAAACTACAACTCCCAGCATACCTGGACAGCCATGCCTGGACGGCCATGCTCATTTGCATAATTTATTAAATATGCGTAACATCACAGGATACACATATTGCGGGGAAAAAATTTGTCCAATTATGATCCCTCTAACTTTTTATTTTCCCTTATACGGGCCTGTATGAGGGCTAATTTTTGCGCCCCCATCTGTGATTTTTAACTGTACCATTTTTGTTTCGATGTGACTTTTTGATCACTTATCTATATTAAATTCAAGAGTTGCAGTAAGTTACTAACTACAACTCCCAGCATGCCCTGATACAGCCTGTGGCTTAGCAGCTGCCCCAAGTGAAAACTACAACTCCCAGCATGTTGGACTATATAGAGGTATATAGTATAGGTCAGTGTTCCTCCAGCTTTTGCAAAACTACAACTCCCAGCATGCCCGAAAAGCCAACGGCTGTCCGGGCATGCTGGGAGTTGTAGTTTTGCAACAGCTGGAGGGGCTCTGGTTGGGTAACACTGGTATAGCATATGGTGCAACATTCTGGGAGTTGGAGGATTGGTTGGATAAATATCGGCCATTGCATTGCCGGTATTTTTAATATAAAAATACCGGCAGGGTGGCCAAAATAACGTCTGCATGGCAAGCCTATCAGGGAGGCCACTGTAGCTTATCAGCCGGTCCCACCAAAATGCGGGCTCATCATACACACGTATGGTTAAAGGGGTATTGCAGAAACAAAACTTTTATATATATATATATATATATATATATATATATATATATATATATATCTCAACTGGCTCCAGAAAGTTAAACAGATTTGTAAATGACTTCTATTTAAAAAAAATCTTAATCCTTCCAGTAGTTATCAGCTGCTGAAGTTGAGTTGTTCTTTTCTTTCTGACCACAGTGCTCTCTGCTGACACCTCTGCTTGTCTCTGGACCTCTGCATGATTATGTAATAGAATGTCAATGCTAATATAGCTGTAATGGTGCAGTATCCACATGTCTATATAAGCACTAGGTACACACTGCTGCAAAAAGAAAATCATAGCCCAGTGCTTCCCAACAGGGTGCCTCCAGCTGTTGCAAAACTACAACTCCCAGCATGCCCGGACAGCCGAAGGGGGGGGGGGGGAAGCAGTTTGGCGGCCAAAGCTGTAGAGCAGTGTAGAGTTGTAGGGAAGTACAGAACTACGATTTCCAGCTACACTTGTATTTCCCGACCCGAGTCTCTCTCCAGCTATTGCAGAACTACAACTTCCATCATGCCCAGACAGCTGAGCAGATGGGAGTTGTAGTTCTGCAACAACTGGAGAGACACAGGTTGCAACTGCAGGGGTTGTAACAGCAGGCATGTTGGATTGTTCAGGTATAGATATGCCAAAAATAGAGAAGTCTGGCGGCAGCTTTCGTCATGTCCCGATTGAGAACACATGCATTCTCGGCTCAGCTGATCGTGCATGGCGGAGATCAGGAACGATAACTGTTGGCCGAAAAAAGCATTAAAGGGGTACTCCACTGGAAAACATTATTATTTTTTTTTTTTTAAACAACTGGTGCCAGAAAGTTATACAGATTTGTAAATTACTTCTATTAAAAAATCTTAATCCTTCCAGTACTTATCAGCTACTGTATGCTCCAGAGGAAGTTCTTTTCTTTTAGAATTTCCCTTCTGTCTGACCACAGTGCTCTCTGCTGACACCTCTGTTCATTTTAGGAACTGTCCAGAGCAGGAGAGGTTTGCTATGGTGATTTTCTCCTACTCTGGACAGTTTCTGACATGGACAGAGGTGTCAGCAGAGAGCACTGTGGTCAGACAGAAAAGAAATTCAAAAAGAAAAGAACTTCCTCTGTAGTATACAGCAGCTGATAAGTACTGGAAGGATTAAGATTTTTTAATAAAAGTAATTTACAAATCTGTTTGACTGTCTGGCATCAGTTGATTTAAAAAAAAAAAATGTTCTCCAACGGAGTACCCCTGCTTTAAAGGGGTACTCCGGTGGAAAACAATTTATTTTAAATCAACAGGGGCCAGAAAGTTAAATAGATTTGTAAATTACTTCTATTAAAAATTTTGAATCCATCCTGTACTTATCAGCTGCTGTATACTACAGAGGAAGTTCTTTTCTTTTTGAATTTCTTTCTGTCTGACCACAGTGCTCTCTGCTGACACCTCAATCCATGTCAGGAATTGTCCAGAGCAGGAGAGGTTTGCTATGGGGATCTGCTCCAGCTCTGGACAGTTCCTAAAATGGACAGAGGTGTCAGCAGAGAGCACTGTGGTCAGATTGGAAAGAAATTCAAAAAGAAAATAACTGTCTCTGTAGTAAACAGCAGCTGATAAGTCCCGGAAGTATTACATTTTTTTTTTTATAGAAGTAATTTACAAATCTGTATAAATTTTTGTACTTATCAGCTGCTGTATGCTCCAGAGGAAGTTCCTTTCTTTTTAAATTTCTTTTCTGTCTGACCACAGTGCTCTCTGCTGACACCTCTGTTCATTTTAGGAACTGTCCAGAGCAGGATAGGTTTGCTATGGGGATTTGCTCCTACTCCGGACAGTTCCTAAAATGGACAGAGGTGTCAGGAGAGAGCACTGTGGTCAGACTGGAACGAAATTCAAAAAGAAAAGAACTGTCTCTGTAGTAAACAGCAGCTGATAAGTCCTGGAAGGATTAAAAAATTTTTAATACAAGTAATATACAAATCTGTATACATTTCTGGCACCAGTTGATTTAAATTAAAGTACCCCTTTAAGACCAAAAGACATGCGAGGGAGGAAATGTGAAGGAACAGAAGACATGCCATCCATCTAAGTAAGGAGACGGAGGCCTCGGGGTGACGCTGTGGGAGGCATTACCAATCTTAATGAAGATTTTATGCATATGTATGTACCGAAGCGTGAGCTCTTCATTCCTTCCCTGCATACCAATGTACTAGTGTATTATATGTAGCTCATGGCGCTCAGTCGGCCTCCCCGCCTCACCACATAATGAAATGCACATTACTTAATGAACTTTACACTGCCCATTATAGAGGTCTCCCGAGTTTTAGGCGCACACACACCCACACAGGTGCTTTACAAAAGGCCGTTGCTCCCGTAAACATCATTCGGCGTGTATATGTATTTATGGCTCCTATTCGTGCTCAGATAAGTCTGCAGGGAGGTGAATAGAGTTCTTACATAGACACATAGGTGCAGGCAGGACACAGAGGCTTGCAGTTATGCGGAACTAACTAGGCCTCGCATGCTATATGGCAGGGAGTGGCCGCCCTCACTGGAATTGCCTTGTTTTGTGTGAAGATAAACAGTATATACGTTAGCACGTTCACACATTATATATCAAAGGTTGAACGGGGTAAGACAGACTCTTTTATTGTTACCATAAAGATAAAGCTGGTGGGATCACAAGTTCTTTTGTCTGTGTCATACGGGCAGGTTTTACAGTGTGTCACCAAGTGGAAGCAAGGACAACTCTGCTGCAGGTACTACATGGAAGTGACCTGCCTAGTCATGCATCAGTACAAGAGCCGCACAAATATATATATATATATATATATATATATATATATACACACACACAAAAAAGAGTTACCGTTGTTGACTATGCCGGGAACATAGTTGTCAGATGCTACGTGTATGCATGTTTCATTGTAATCTTGCCTAATTAATAATACATTTCTTTTTAATTTGGTCCAACTGTTTCACGATGTCATTTCACCGTACAGAAAATCTGTGGAAGCTGTAATGGCAGCCGCATTGGTATTAAAAGGGGTATTCCAGGAAAAAAATGTTTTTTATATATCACCTGGCTCTGGAAAGTTAAAGGGGTAGTCCAGTGGTGAAAAACGTATCCCCTATCCTAAGGATAGGGGATAAGTTTGAGATCGCGGGGGGTCCAACTGCTGGGGCCCCCTGCGATCTCCTGTACGGGGGCCACGGCTCTCTGGACAGATAGCGGGTGTCGACCTCCGCATGAAGCGGCGGCCGACACGCCCCCTCAATACATCTCTATGGCAGAGCCGGAGATTGCCGAAGGCAGCGCTTCGGCTCTGCCATAGAGTTGTATTGAGGGGGCGTGCCGGCCGCCGCTTTGTGCTGAGGTCGACACACCCCCTTCCTGCGGGCTGTCGGGGCTCCGTACAGGAGATCGCAGGGGGCCCCAGCGGTCGGACCCCCCGCGATCTCAAACTTATCCCCTATCCTTAGGATAGGGGATAAGTTGTTCACCACTGGACTACTCCTTTAAACAGATTTGTAAATTACTTTTATTAAAAAAATCTTAATCCTTCCAGTAGTTATCAGCTGCTGAAGTTGAGTTGTTCTTTTCTGCCTGACCACAGTGCTCTCTGCTGACACCTCTGCTTGTCTCAGGAACTGTCCAAAGCATTAGAGGTTTGCTATGGGGATTTTCTCCCACTCTGGACAGTTCCTGAGAAGCAGAGGTGTCAGTAGAGAGCACTGTGGTCAGACAGAAAAGAACAACTCAACTTCAGCAGCTGATAACTACCGGAAGGATTAATATTTTTAAAGTAAAGTAATTTACAAATCTATTTAACTTTCCGGAGCCAGTTGATATATAAAACGTTTTTTTCCCTGGAATACCCCCTTTAATACCAAACAGATTTGTAAATTACTTTTATTTAAAAATCTTAATCCTTCCAGTAGTTATCAGCTGCTGAAGTTGAGTTGTTCTTTACTGTCTGACCACAGTGCTCTCTGCTGACGCCTCTGCTTGTCTCAGGAACTGTCCAGAGTGGGAGAAAATCCCCATGGCAAACCTCTAATGCTTCTGCATAGCAGAGGTGTCAGCAGAGAGCACTGTGGTCAGAAAGAAAAGAACAACTCAACTTCAGCAGCTGATAACTATTGGAAAGATTAAGATTTTTTTATAGAAGTAATTTACAAATCTGTTTAACTTTCTGGAGCCAGTTAAGATATATATATACATTAAAAAAAAAAAGTTTTTTTCCTGGAATACCCCTTTAACCATACATATGTTATTGGGGAGGTCAATTTTTTGGATCCGTTTTTACTCCTGAGCATGCTCAGAACAAAAAAAATTATTTTTATTGGTTTATTAACTGAACAATAACGGATACAAACGGATAACATCCGTTTTTGTCTGTTTTTTTTTTTTTAAGTCCATTTTTATTTTTAACGGGAGAAGTATGGGACGGGTCTAGATGGCCATGTGAATGCAGCCTAACATACCTTGTATTTCTAAAAACTATGGCACTGAAAAAACATAAGTAAAATAGTCAGGAACCTTGTTACCAGGTTTATGCTAACCTCAAATAGCGACGCATTAAAGGGGTACTCCCGTGGAAAACTTTTTAATCAACTGTTGCCGGAAAGTTAAACAGATTTGTAAATTACTTCTATTAAAAAAATCTTAATCCTTCCAGTACTTTTTAGGGGCTGTATACTAAAGAGAAATCCAAAAAAGAAATACATTTCCTCTGATGTCATGACCACAGTGCTCTCCGCTGACCTCTGCTTACCATTTTAAAGGGGTATTCCAGGCAAAAACTTTTTTTTATATATCAACTGGCTCCGGAAAGTTAAACAGATTTGTAAATTACTTCTATTAAAAAATCTTAATCCTTCCAATAGTTATTAGCTTCTGAAGTTGAGTTGCTGTTTTCTGTCTAACTGCTCTCTGATGACTCACGTCCCGGGAGCTGTCCAGTTCCTATGGGGATATTCTCCCATCATGCACAGCTCCAGGGACGAGACATCATCATTGAGCAGTTAGACAGAAAACTTCAGAAGCTAATAACTATTGGAAGGATTAAGATTTTTTAATAGAAGTAATTTACAAATCTGTTTAACTTTCCGGAGCCAGTGGATATATATAAAAAAAGGTTTTGCCTGGAATACCCCTTTAAGAACTGTCCAGAGCAGAATGTTTGCTATGGAGATTTTCTCCTGATCTGGAAAGTTCCTAAAATGGACAGCAGAGGTCAGCAGAGAGCACTGTGGTCATGACATCAGAGGAAATGCATTTCTTTTTTGGATTTCTCTTTAGTATACAGCCCCTAAAAAGTACTGGAAGGATTGAGATTTTTTAATAGAAGTGATTTACAAATCTATTTAACTTTCTGGCACCGGTCGATTTAAAAAAAAAAAAAAAAAAAAGTTTTGCACAGGAGTACCCCTTTAAGGTCCCCATACACTTTAGTCACAAGTTGGCCGAATCCAGGAACAGACCACTTATCAGAAAGGTGGGGCATGTGGGATTTCAACTTCCCTACCCTTTTGTTCCAGGAGAGATAAGTCGCCATCAGAGCTTTGCATGCAAAATGTTTATGTGTATATGGAGACTGGGAGGAAAAGATATATAAGAAATGTCCTCTATCCCACCCGAGGCATAACTTGTAACTTCGGGGACCCAATGTAAAATCTGTAACGGGGCCCTGTGTCTACTGTACGCCATTTATAATACTGATGTCTTCTTATGGGGCAGAGGTCCCTTTGGGCCCCCATCATGACCCTGATGCGACTCCTACCTCTGCACCCCCTATAGTTACGCCCCTGTCTCCCACCATCAGATAGCGTGCATGTGTGTTTAGTGGAGGGAAGTATGTGGATCTGTCATAGGACAGCAGGTTTTCGGAGTTCTAGAACTGCACAAATTAAAGGTGTGTTCACACGTTCAGGGTTTTAATTGGAATTATCGAATACAAACCCAGGAACAGATCATAAATGGAGGACACCTATAAAGGAAAGACTAAGGCCATGTTCACACGGAGGAATTTCCAAGCAGAACCTGCCGAAAAAGTTCTCCGTCCCATTGCCCCAGAAACATCTGGAGCGGAAATTCCCATTTCAGCATCTGTTAAAACAATGAACAGGTTCTGTGGATTCTGCACGGAAATGCATTGCCGTCTACTGAGATGGCGCATTACCGAGCGGCCCTTGCGCCAGCGGAACATGCACATGCCTGTGTTTCCCAGTCAAATATTCCGCAGATTTTCCGTGTGAACATAGCCTAACGCTTCTACTTAGGCTTTTTATTTTATTTTAATTATTTACATAAAATCCACTTTGTATTCAACAATTAAAATAAAATAAATAGATAAATAAATAAGTAGAAAAAAAAAGTGAACGTGTACAGACAGACTCAATAATTTGCTTATTTGTTTCTGACTTTAAAGAGAATCTATTACCAGATTTAAGGTGGCCATACACTAAAGTTTTTCGAACATTGTGCCACCAGCTGTTGCAAGACTACAACTCCCAGCATGCCCGGACAGCCTTTGGCTGTCCGGGCATGCTGGGAGTTGTAGTTTTGCAACAGCTGGCACCACACTGTTTGGAAAACTCTGCCATAGGGTACGTTCACACGCGCGGATATTTTTAGCGGGTTTTACGCTGCGTATTTGAAAGTGGGCGGGCTCTTCTCAGCTGTCCGCAGCAGATTTTCCGAGGCGGAATTTACGCTGCGGAAAATCCGCCGCAGACCCTACTGACTTCAATGGGGCTTGCGGCGGATTTTCCGCAGAGTACATTCCGCCGCAGAAAATCGGCTGCGGACAGCCGAGAAGAGCCCGCCCCGCTGTCGTTCAAATGTGTGTATGGCCATCTTAAAGGGGTACTCCGCCCCTAGACATCTATCTTATTAAAGGAGTAATCAAGCGCAACATAACTTATCCCCTAACCAAAGGATAGGGGATAAGTTATAGATCGCATGGGGGGGCTTCAAGCGCTGGTGCCCCCCGGGACCTCCTGGACTGGGCCGCGGCAGTCTGCAGGAAGTGCAGTTTCGTCCCCAGCAGAAAGCAGCGGCAGACGCGTCCCCTCCATGTATCTCTATGGGGTATGTGTCGGCCACCATGTCATGCGGGGACAGAACGTCCCCTTTCCACCATACTGCCGCGTTCCCGTCCAGATGATCCCGGGGGCCCCCAGCGCTCGGACCCCCTCGCGATCTATAACTTATACCCTATCCTTCGGATAAGTTATATTGCACTACAGATGTCCTTTAAGCGAATGTGTAATCCGTCGGGACCCCTTGCGATCCCTGGGCCGGCACAGTGGCGTTCTGAACACGATAGCTTGGATCTCCCATGTTCGTCACGCCATGCCCCCTCCATTCATGTCTATGGGAGGAGGCATTACGCCTGTGTACTAGCCGTCGCCATCATTATAAAAAGAAGAAGCCTCAGTCGTTCCTTTTCAGGTGTCCTCCAGTTCCCAGGTTTGTATTCCACACCTTTAAAAAAGGGGTAAATGTTCTCTATCACATTTCTGAACTCCGAAAACCTGCTACCGTATGACCCATCCACATCCTTCCCTCCACTAAACCAAGCGAACACAGAAGCACGCTATCTGACGGTGGGAGTGAGCATATTTTACCCAGCTGTCAAAAGGTTAAGATGCTTGTGTAAAATCTTCTGCTTCCTTGATCTCCGGCGACCTTAGACGAAAGGGATGTTACCAAACATTTCATAACATTGGTGAACTGTGTCGCCTGTGGGAGGATGGAGCGCGCTCTAGGTAATTCACCTCTGCTGGAGGGGCAAGTACAGTTCGCCTTCACTCTGGCAATGCCCTATCATGAGCACGCTGCCATGTTGTCCTCACGCGTGCAGTACCCGGCGCATATTTGAGGCGCAGGATTTGAAGCTGCAGATTTCAATGTAAACTGTCCTATAAGCTACCATATAGTTTATATCTGAATTGTACCGTATGAAGGCGAACAGGTAGAAATGAAGACTGCACTGCGGGGGTTACTTTTACGGTGGACACCTCAGTGAAGATGAATATCTGGAAAATTCCCCCTTTAGTCCGCCTCTCCCTCTCCTCAGGTCTCCCCCCCACCCCCACCCACTGGTAAAGTACATGCTGTACCAGACAGGGGCCTAGGCAAATTGCCAACTCCTGAGGTCTTCCCAGTTCATGGCTCCGGGCCAAAGCCTGCATCCCGACACCTGAAATATCCCCCTGGTGACAGCGAGGGGACGAGCATGAGAGGAGAGGCAGTCACGGGACAGGGAGCCTGTGGATAAACATCCGTCTCCTGACTGACCTCAGAGGGCAAACTGTTACCTTAACTCTCTATTGACTAAAAAAAAACCTGTTCCTAGATTGTCAGCTCTTTGTCCCAAGGATCTAGAAATAAAAAATGGAAAAAAAAAAAAAAAAAAAAAAAATGTCAATAGGTTCACAGGACATGACGTCACGGAGGAACTGAAAGTGGAGACTGTGTGAGGGCTAAGGCTAAACTTTTGCTCTGCCTCTCCCTCCCGCCTCTTGGAGACGTTCCGTGTTGTCAGCGAATACAGTGATCCCTCAACTTACAATGGCCTCAACATACAATAGTTTCAGCATACAATGGTCTTTTCTGGACCATTGTAACTTGAAACCAGACTCAACATACAATGTTATGGAATCTGCAATACATATCAATGGCTGGAAGAACCGACCAATCAGAAAGGACATTTCACTGGTAAAACCCCTGTATTACTGAAGTGTATGCACTGACTGGTGTCTGGTAGCGCCGCCTACAGTACAGGGAGGTATTACATGTTCTGTTCTTATCTTTACCTGTATTACTGAAGTGCATGCACTGACTGGTGTCTGGTAGCGCCCCCTACAGTACAGGGAGGCATTACATGTTCTGTACTCTTTACCTGTATTACTGAAGTGTAGGCACTCACTGGTGTCTGGTAGCGCCCCCTACAGTACAGGGAGGTATTACATGTTCTGTACTCTTTACCTGTATTCCTGAAGTGCATGCACTGACTGGTGTCTGGTAGCGCCCCCTACAGTACAGGGAGGTATTACATGTTCTGTTCTACTCTTTACCTGTATTACTGAAGTGTAGGCACTCACTGGTGTCTGGTAGCGCCCCCTACAGTACAGGGAAGTATTACATGTTCTGTTCTACTCTTTACCTGTATTACTGAAGTGTAGGCACTCACTGGTATCTTGAAGCGCCCCCTACAGTACAGGGAGGTATTACATGTTCTGTACTCTTTACCTGTATTACTGAAGTGTATGCACTGACTGATGTCTGGCAGCGCCCCCTACAGTACAGGGAGGTATTACATGTTCTGTACTCTTTACCTGTATTACTGAAGTGTATGCACTGACTGGTGTCTGGTAGCGCCCCCTACAGTACAGGGAGGTATTACATGTTCTTTACTCTTTACCTGTGCCAGGGTTAGCTGCTCCTTTGGACACCAAATAAGGGCGGCTCCATTTAACTTTTTTTTTTTAAGACATTTTGTGTACTGTACAGGACCCTGAAGAAGCTCCTGTCCTCTACATAGACCAGTGTTTCCCAAAGAGGATGCCTCCAGCTGTTGCAAAACTACAACTCCCAGCATGCCCGGACAGCCTTTGGCTGTCCGGGCATGCTGGGTGTTGTAGTTTTGCAACAGCTGGAGGCAGCCTGGTTGGAAAACACTGAAATAGACAGTGATTACAGCTCCCAGCAGATCTTTCTTACTTTTATATGTCAGGATTTGCTTTATCTATATTAGTTATCTACTTAATCCTTACTTTTTCCCATTTTTGGATGACATTTTGGGGCTTCAGAACCAATTACCAGGTTTCCATAGAGTTCTGGTCTCAACATACAATGGTTTCAACATACAATGGTCGCCCTGGAACCAATTAATATTGTAACTTGAGGGACTACTGTAATACTATTGTATGACAAGAGAATCTTTTCTATATGGATTTCCTGTACTGGACGGGACAAGGGAGCGTCTGGTGTAATGTCATCAATCATCCTGAAAGTTCCGTGACCGGAGGAGATAAAGGAGTAGGAAGCTACATCTTGATTCCCATAAGGAAGGTCCATTACCTAACATGTCAGTGTCACATGTCCGTCTGCTTATGGATTACAGGTAGCGCTGGTCCAAGTTCGAACTTCATTTAAAATTCCCACAAATGTATAAAACTTTATTTGAGGGAGTAACAATTGCGTGATCTTAGAAAGGGCGGCCATCAGTGGGTAGATCTGGACAACCTTAACTCTGTGTAGAAAGTCTGATCCCAATTCTATCATCAAATGGGTTTAAATGGGTTATCCAGGAAAAAACTTTTTTTTACATATCAACTGGCTCCAGAAAGTTAAACAGATTTGTAAATTACTTCTATTAAAAAATCTTAATCCTTTCAGTACTTATGAGCTTCTGAGGTTAAGGTTGTTCTTTTCTGTCTAAGTGCTCTTTGATGACACGTGTCTCGGGAAACGCCCAGTTTAGAAGAGGTTTGCTATGGGGATTTGCTTCTAAACTGGGCGTTTCCCGAGACACGTGTCATCAGAGAGGACTTAGACAGAAAAGAACAACCTTAACTTTAGAAGGTCATAAGTACTGAAAGGATTAAGATTTTTTTAATAGAAGTAATTTACAAATCTGTTTAACCTTCTGGAGCCAGTTGATATATTAAAAAAAAGTTTTTTCCTGGAATACCCCTTTAAAGGGGTTGACAAGAGAAATATTTTTATTTCTAAAAATTCCAAGGCTGGGATATATAAATATAAAAACCTATACTCACCTGCTACAATCCCCCACTGCTACCCCTCTGAAGGTACCTGGTCCCTGCTGCTTGCCGCTCTCTGATGACCTCTTGGCTTTGAAGGAGTAACACCCCACCAGTGTTTGGTTGCACTGTAACTTCCTGGTGTAGAAACGGGACCAGAAAGCAGCGAGCAATAGGGACCAAGCACCCTCAGAACAACAGCAGGTTAAAGAGGTACTCCAAAAACTGGTGTCAGAAAGTTAAAGTGTACCTGTCGTCAACAAAAACTTTTTATATAATGTAGATAATACCATTATATGTATATTTGTAATATACATTGGTTAAAAAATTTGTATATTTTTGCCCCTGCAGCTATTGCCTGTGTGTCTCTATGAGGAGTCCAAATACAGGAAGTGAGGGTGGGACAAGCAGGGCTCTGTACAGTAAGAAAAAGCAGGACAGTGTGCACTGAGGCTCTATAACATGCTCCATACATCAGGATGATTGACAAACCAGGAGCCTGCACAGATCCCTGCTTGTCCCGCCCTCACTTCCTGTATTTGGACTCCTCATAGAGACACACAGACAATAGCTGCAGAGTCAAAAATATACACATTTGATAAACAATGCATATTACAAATATACATATAATGGTATTATCTACATTATATAAAAAGTGTTTTGTGACAACAGGTCCACTTTAAACAGATTTGTAAATTACTTCTATTCGAAAATCTTAATCCTTCCAGTACTAATCAGCTGTTGTATGCTCCACAGGAAGTTATTTTCTTTTTAAATTTCCTTTCTGTCTGATCACCATTTTACATACTGTCCAGAGCAGGATAGGTTTGATATGGGGATTTGCTCCTATTCTGGACAGTTCCTAAAATGGACAGAGGTGTCAGCAGAGAGCACTGTGGTCAGACAGAAAAGAAATTCAAAAAGTAAAGAACTTCCTGTGGAGCATACAGCAGCTGATAAGTACTGGAAGGATTACGATTTTTAAACAGAAGTAATTTACAAATATTTTGTAACACCAGTTGATTAAAAATTTTTTTTTCCACTGGAGTACCCCTTTAAGGAAGGTAAATATTGGTTTATTTATTTATTCAGGCCAGATTGGACACTTTTAGAAGTAAAAATATAACTTAAGACAAGAATATATTTTTCTGGCCACTTGCTCACCCTCCATAGACTATAAATGTCCAGGCAGTATTGTAGCGGCATGACAGCCGGACTCTCTCGAAAAAAGGGAGGGACTGCGTATTACCGTTCCTGCCTTCCCGATCAGTGTATACAGAGCACTCAATGAGCCCTGTGTATACAGCTCAGCAGGAAGCAAAACTGCTCAGCAGGAAGCAAAATATTGTAGATGCCGGATGCTGGGTCTTAGAAAACCAAGATCTACTGTGCAGACAATGATGGGGGGGGTTGTATTGCCCCTGTAACGGGGGCTACTATGTCAGGAAATGAGCCATAATAAAAAAAAAAAAAAATTCTGTGAGAAATACCCCCCAAAAGGTATTTTACGCTCTTTTCAGATAGGGGGGCACAAAATGTAAAACATGTGAAAAGTGAAAAAAAATAAAAAATAAATAAAACAACTCCTATATACAACCCCTATAAAGTAAAGACCGTAGGTAAACGCAACTTAAAGCATTATGTTACCATCAATCGTGCTATTAATAAAATAAATAAAATAATTACAAAACACCTATTCCGTTTTATTTTTTACATTTTCCCCCTGATATGACAAAAAGAAACAAATGACCTAAAAATAAAGCCTGATGTATGAAGGAAAAAAGGCACAAAAAAACAGCTTGAATACCCAAATACAGTGGTCCATCAAGTTACAATATTGATTGGTTCCAGGACGACCATTGTATGTTGAAACCATTGTATGTTGAGACTAGAGATGAGCGAACTTACAGTAAATTCGATTCGTCACGAACTTCTCGGCTCGGCAGTTGATGACTTATCCTGCATAAATGAGTTCAGCTTTCAGGTGCTCCGGTGGGCTGGAAAAGGTGGATACATTCCTAGGAAAGAGTCTCCTAGGACTGTATCCACCTTTTCCAGCCCACCGGAGCACCGGAAAGCTGAACTCATTTATGCAGGATAATTTATGCAGTTATCAACTGCCGAGCCGAGAAGTTCGTGACGAATCGAATTTACTGTAAGTTCGCTCAACTCTAGTTGAGACCATAACTCTATGGAAACCTGGTAATTGGTTCTGAAGCCACTAAAATGTCATCCAAAAATAGGAAAAAGTGAGGATTAAAGAAAAATAAGTAGATAACTAATATAGATAAAGCAAATCCTTTCATATAAAAGTAATAAAGATCTGCTAGGAGCTGTAAATCACTGTCTATGTCAGTGTTTCCCAACCAGGGTGCCTCCAGCTGTTGCAAAACTACAACTCCCAGCATGTCCGGACAGCCTTCGGCTGTCCGGGCATGCTGCGAGTTGTAGTTTTGCAACAGCTGGAGGCGCCCTGGTTGGGAAACAATGGTTTATGTAGAGGACAGGAGCTTCTTCAGGGTCCTATACAGTACACACAGTGTTCCAAATGGAGCCGCCCTTACTTGGTGTCCAAAGGAGCAGCTAACCCTGGCACAGGTAAGGAGTAGTACAGAACTTGTAGTTCCTCGCTGTACTGTAGGGGGCGCTACCAGACAGCCAGTCAGTGCATGCACTTCAGTAATAGAGGTGATTTGCCAGTAAAATGCCCATTCTGATTGGTCAGTTCCTCCAGTTGTGACATGTCTTACAGATCTGGACTGTCCGTAACATTGTATGTTGAGTCTGGTTTCAAGTTACGATGGTCCAGAAAAGACCATTGTATGTTGAAACTATTGTATGTTGAGGCCATTGTAAGTTGAGGGATCACTGTACTTTATGTACTAAAGTAAAAAAATGTGTCTGGTCATGAAGGGGGTGTTACGAGCCCAGTCTGAAAGTGGTTACTGGGGAACACAACTTACCCTCTATCCACAGGTTTGGGTAAGTGTCTGATCCCTGGGACCCCCGCGATCTCCTGTCTAAGGCCCACCTCTTCAGCAGCTTCTCTTACGTGTGTTCCAGCTCCCACAGCCTACTCAGCTAATTACTGGCTTAGACGGGGTCCCACCTCCGCTGGTGATTGGCCGAGCGGGCCGTCATTCCTGATCTTCTCCGAAGGTAGGGGTCGAAGCGCTCAGGAGTATGGTAAGTTGAGCACTGAGAGCCGGGGCCCCATACGGAAGATTATGGAGGGTCCCAGCAGTCGGACCAGTTGTATTCTCCAATGCTTGATTATTGGAATGCTCCATCGGCCCACCTGTGGAGATGCTTTGATCGTCCTTTTTAGAGATGAGCGAACTTACAGTAAATTCGATTCGTCACGAACTTCTCGGCTCGGCAGTTGATGTCTTATCCTGCATAAATTAGTTCAGCTTTCAGGTGCTCCGGTGGGCTGGAAAAGGTAGATACAGTCCTAGGAAAGAGTCTCCTAGGACTGTATCCACCTTTTCCAGCCCACGGGAGCACCGGAAAGCTGAACTAATTTATGCAGGATAAGTCATCAACTGCCGAGCCGAGAAGTTCGTGACGAATCGAATTTACTGAAAGTTCGCTCATCTCTAGTCCTTTTAGCTGCTGCTTTAGCTGTAGGTTACGTGCTAAATGCCCCTGACCTCAGCCAATGCTAAAGTTACCCCAATTTATTATAGGACCCCTTCCCTATCAATCTGAGCAATAAAGTCCATTTTTTGTTCCTGCTGCCTGCAAAGAGTTTGTTTCTGTTTCTAGTTGATTCAATCCCATTTTCAGAAACCCCCTGTGATCAGCTGGTATTACCGACTTTGTGCAATGGGGGCAGGGATTCTGCGCAAAGCCGGTGATTAAAGGGGTATTCCAGGCCAAAACTTTTTTTTATATATCAACTGGCTCCAGAAAGTTAAACAGATTTGTAAATTACTTCTATAAAATTTTTTTTAATCCTTCCAATAGTTATTAGCTTCTGAAGTTGAGTTGTTGTTTTCTGTCTAACTGCTCTCTGATGACTCACGTCCCGGGAGCTGTGCAGTTCCTATGGGGATATTCTCCCATCATGCACAGCTCCCGGGACAGAAAACTTCCGAAGCTAATAACTATTGGAAGGATTAAGATTTTTAATAGAAGTAATTTACAAATCTGTTTAACTTTCCGGAGCCAGTTGATATATATATTAAAAAAGGATTTGCCTGGAATACCCCTTTAACATGTTAGTTAATACTGGGTCTATCTCCAGAACCGGACCAAAAATCTGGGTAGGTATGCATCATTTTAATCCAAATCACCCACACTATAACCCTGTGTATTGGGTTTGAGTGTGGGTGAACCCACTGTCAATTTTGCATTAAAGGGGTTCTCTCTTTTTTTTTTATTATTATTTTTTTAATCAACTGGTGCCAGAAAGTTAAACAGATTTGTAAATGATATCTATTTAAAAATCTTAATCCTTCCAGTACTTATCAGCTGCTGTATGCTCCACAGGAAGTTCTTTTCTTTTTGAATTTCTTTTCTGTCTGACCACAGTGCTCTCTGCTGACACCTCTGTCCATGTCAGGAACTGTCCGGAGCAGGAGAGGTTTGCTACAGGAATTGTTCCTACACTGGACAGTTCCTGACATGGACAGAGGGGTCAGCAGAGAGCACTGTAGTCAGACACAAAATTCAAAAAGAAAATAACTTCCTGTGGCGCATACAGCAGCTGATAAGTACTGGAAGGATTAAGATTTTTTTTTTATAGAAGTAGTTTACAAATCTGTTTAACTTTCTGCCACCAGTTGATTTGAAAAGAAATTTGCTTTTCCACCGGAGTACCCCTTTAAACTTCTACACAATCACAAGATCACATCAGTCACACTTCCTGCACCATGAGGTGACTGCTGTCCCCGCGCAGCCTGGTACAATTGGCGTATGTTTACTCACTGATAGGGTACGTCTTCGCCGCGTATAACCAGATCACGCGGGATCCTATCTATACTGTGACTGCTCTATCTTTGCTATAATATCATTGTGTTTAATCTTTATTCTTTACTATTTGTTCTTTATCTTGCTGGGATATTTCCTGCTGTCTACATTTTTATAGTTTTATTACTGGAATAAGTGGGTGTATTGAAATGTGTCACTGGTAGGTAAATGTACAGTAAATACATGACTTACAGTATTGGCTTAAAGGGATTTGACCACGAAGGGAAATAGATCTATACTGATGCATTATGGGAACTTAAAATATATTTCCAATGTAAATGTATCTCTGAAAAAGCGCTGCTTGAACGATATACATCGTAACTAATCCCTCATGTGCCTTCTTTGTTTTGACCTGTTGCCCTTGGTTACGACTATCTTAGGTCATACACTGAGACAGTCAGGCATGGTCAGTTTAACGGGGTACTCCGCCCCTAGACACCTTATCCCCTATCCAAAGGATAAAGGATAAGGTATCTGATTGTGGGGGTCCTACTGCTGGGACCCCCAGCGATCTTCATGCAGCAACAGATGCCCCTTCCACATGAATGGAGGGGGTGTGGCATGACGTCACACGGGGGCATGGCGCAATGTCGCTACCACGGCCTTCTAAACCCAGTGACCTGAAAATAACTTTCATAACTTTGGGTGCTGCACAGAGATGGCGGGGGTCCCCAGTGGCAGGACCCCTGTGATCAGACATCTTATCCCCTATCCAAAAGATGTCTAGGGGCGGAGTACACCTTTAACTGCATATTTCTTGTAAGGCTGGGTTCACACTGCAGAATTTCTGGGCAGAATTTCTGCCGGAAATCGAGCCGGCGGCGCTAGGACCGAGCAGACTGCATTGCTGCCCCCCCATAGACTGCAATGCATTTCTGGGTGGATATTTTGGGATGTCTGCTCAGAAATGCATTGACATCTATGGGGACTGCAATGTAGTCCGTGCGGTCCTAGTGCCGCCGGCTTGATCTCCAGCAGAAATTCTGCCCAGAAATTCCACAATGTGAACCTAGCCTAAGTCTCCACTCTGTGTGCAAGCAAGGGGGATTGTGGGAAAGTGTGTGCTCTGTTGCCTGACAATAGTAGGGTCACATGGGGAGATTTATCGAAACCTGTGCAGAGGAAGAGTGGTGCAGTTGCCCATAGCAACCAATCAGATTGCTTCTTTCATTTTCCACAGGCCTCTTTAGAGGCCTGTGGAAAATGAAAGAAGCGATCTGATTGGTTGCTATGGGCAACTGCACCACTCTTCCTCTGCACAGGTTTCGATAAATCTCCCCCACAGTTCGGAGAGAAAACCACAAAGTAATCAGACCCATGGAGGAAAAGAACAGTACAAGGATGAAGGTTATTTTGTCTTACAAACCGCACATTTGTCCTCCTTTACATATATGTATGAGGTACACATCATATTTTACCAGCTTTTTGTCGAAATGCCCCTTTAAGTAAGCTAATAATGCAGCCAAATGGACAAAAAACTGCTGCCTTATTCTTATAAAGAAACATACAAAACCTATATGCTTTAAAGGGAACCTGTTACGTAGAACATGGCGTATAATTTGTGGGCAGCAAGTAACAGGGCAGGAGCAGCGGAGCATTTTCATATACTATTTTGTAGGGATGTAAGAAAAAATCGATTATCGCGATTTTTTGTTCCGCGATACTGAATCGATTTTAAAATTCTGAGAATCGATTTTTTTTTTATAAATTATTATAATTAACATTTACTGTATTTCACTCACTGAGTCACAGTCCTATTTGTCTGTCTTATTTTTTTTATAACACTTAAACTCCTGACCACTAGTTGGCAGTGTACCTGTTATCAGCTCTGTCCCACTCGCAGGCTGCTACCGCGAGACTACAGACTCAGAACAAACAGGAAGGAGAACGTACGCACTCACAGGACAACTCTCGCGGGATCTTGTTCTTTCTCAGCTAGAATAAGTTTTCCCAAGCTTTTAATAGGGAATATCGCGATATATGGTGATATATCGCCAACATGACAGTATCGCAATATATTGCGATATATCGAATCGCCACCATGGTATCGCGTTTCGAATCGCCAAATTATTGGCGATTCACACCCCTACTATTTTGTGGGAAAAGATTAAACAGAACTTTTTTTATTTTTGCTTATTCTGATCCTAAAAGGGCACTCCGGAGGTGGAAAAAAGTGTTTTTAAATCAACTGGTGTCAGAAAGTTATACAGATTTGTAAATGACTTCTATTTAAAAATCTTAATCCTTCCAGTACTTATCAGCTGCTGTATCCTCCAGAGGAAGTTCTTATCTGTTTGAATTTCCTTTCTGTCTGACCACAGTGCCCTCTGTCCATGTCAGGAACTGTCCAGAGCAGGAGCAAAAATCCCCATTGCAAACCTATATTGCTCCAGACAGTTCCTGACACGAACAGTGGTGGCAGCACTGTGGTCAGACTGGAAAGAACTACAACCAACTTCCTTTGGAGCATACAGCAGCTGGAAAGCTTAAAAGGGTACTCCGCTGAAAACATCTTATCCCCTATCCAAAGGATAGGGGATAAAATGTCTAATCGCGGGAGTCCCGCTGCTGGGGTCCCCAGCAGTCTCCGCTGCGGCACCCCTGTCATTCGGTGCATGGAGCGAACTGTGTGGACTTTTTATTTCCAATGTACAGTAGTAAACACGGGAAATATTAGTTACACAGATTCGGGATGTGCGGGATAACCCGTTTCTAGAGGGGATTCCTCTCTTCATCAGGTCCGTTTATTTAGTGAAAGGTGCAAGTATTTATACAGTGTGGGGGGCTTCAAACTTTTCACATTTTGGCGGGTAGCTGAGGTCACCGGGGGGGGGGGGGGCTGGTGTGTGACGTCAGTCCCCGTGGAATTGCTAAGGAATTTATAAGGGTTTGGCTATAACATTAAGAAATTTCCTCCATTGAAACCAATAGGCCTGTTTAGGTCTATGGCAGGGCTGGCTGAGCTCATGTTTAAAGGGGTACTCTACCCCTAGACATCTTATCCCCTATCCAAAGGATAGGGGATAAGATGTCTGATCGCGGTGGTCCCTCCGCTGGGGACCCCCGCAATATAGCATGCGGCACTCACCTGTTTCTGCTACGGAAGCGCTGAAGGGTCTGGGTCCCGACCACCGGAACGGAAGTCCGTGACGTCACGCCCCGTCCCCTCAATGCAAGTCTATGGGAGGGGGCGTGACGGCCGTCACGCCCCCTCCCATAGACTTGCATTGAGGGGACAGGGCGTGACGTCACACGAGGGGGGCGGAGTTGTGACGTCACGGACTTCCGTTCCGGTGGTCGGGACCCAGACCCTCCAGCGCTTCCGGAGCAGAAACAGATGGGTGCCACATGCTATATTGCGGGGGTCCCCAGCAGCGTGACCCCCGTGATCAGACATCTTATCCCCTATCCTTTGGATAGGGGATAAGATGTCTAGGGGTGGAGTACCCCTTTAAGCAGCTTTAGGTCTGGCTGAGGCTTGCATGGGAGACTGGGGGAACACAATGAGAGTGTATGTTTTAACTCTGAGTGACACCAAAGGTCAATAGGTTAAGTGGATAATGACTAGTCGCCGCACACCACTTTCAGCGCATCCCAGAGTTGTGCCAGTAACTTTACACAACTCTATAAGGTGAGCGGTATTTCATTCATTCTCTTTAAAATCAATTCCTTTCTCTATAAAGGTAATCGCACTATCAGGCGCCATCTCTGCATTTTTTTTTTGTACACCCCCCCCCCCCTTTAGATAGATATGAGAGATAGATAGATAGATAGATGGATATGAGATAGATAGATACATGAGATGTAGGGGAAACCCTTCTAAACTTATCTTAGGGGGAATCTATAAGCAGGCAAGCATGGGCTAAAACCACCAAACCAACTTCCAAAATTCAAACACTAGTTTTCAGGGGCTGTAACATACAAAAAGAACAAAAAACTAAACAAAAAAAAAAAAACGAGGGATGACAAGGCTTGTTTGTCTCCCGCTTATCGTTACCATATGAAGCCCCTTATCCAAAACAGGCAAATGTGCCGAGGCGAGATAAAACTGTGATAAACTCCTTACACGTGATACCTCATAGGTCTGTGGGTTACAAACAGAACTACTCAGAGATAAAGTCTGTTGAAAAAAAAAATAAAAGTCCAATATTTGACCCCATATATGCATTAGGGAAAAGGAAACCGCATGTGCCAATTTTGTCGGAATTGGGTAACATGTAAGGAGGCTTCCAAACTCTCTGGTAAAGAAGGATCAGCCATGTTGAATTTCAATGTCTGGTTCCTTTTAGACCTCCTGGAGATATGCCAAGGGGGTCTGGCAGCAGCTTACTCCCTTCTTCTATTAAAACACAAGCATGCTCAGCCAAGTCAAGCATGCATGTCTATGTGTGAAACTGGGAGGAGGGAATAGCAGTTATCCGACAGTTATTAAAGGGGTTCTCTGGAAGGGAAAAAAAATGTTTTCAAACCAACTGGTGCCACAAAGTTAAACAGATTTGTAAATGACTTCTATATAAAAATCTTAACCCCTTCCAGTACTTATCTGCTGCTATATGCTCAAGAGGAAGTTCTTTTCTTTTTAAATTTCTTTCCTGTCTGACCACAGTGCTCTCTGCTGAAACCTCTGTGTCAGGAATTGTCCAGAGTAGGAGCAAATGCCCATAGCAAACCTCTCCTGCTCTGGACAGTTCCTGATATTGACAGAGGTGTCAGCAGAGAGCGACTGGAAAGAACTACACAACTTCCTCTGGAGCATACAGCAGCTGAAAAGTACTGGAAGGGTTATTATTTTTACATAGAAGTAATTTGCAAATATGCAGAACTTTCTAGCACCAGTTGATTTGAAAAAGAAAAAACGAGAAAAAAAAAAAATTATAATTCCACCGGAGTACCCCTATGAAGGTTGTATGACCACATCCTCCCAGCAGTTGAAGGGTTAATGAAATGAGCCTCAAGGATATCTGCCATTCCCAGAGCAGTCGTCAATATAGAGCAATGTTTCCCAAACAGTGTGCCATCAGCTGGTGCAAGTCCCTTGGTGACTAATTTAGATTAGTAGGAATAACAGGAAAATTACCAATTAGGCTCAAGATATAGTTAAAACTTACCGTTTACTTCAAAAGGAAGATAAAATATCATATAGACAGAAATGTTGTTATAACAAAAAATAGAAAAACAGCACCAATGGATGCCAAAAGGGACAGGGAAAAGGGTACAGGTTAGTGCCTATTCTAAAATAACCCTACCTCAAGATAAAGCCCCCTATTACTAAGCGTGGATAGGGGGTGAGGAAACATATAAACGCAATGTTAAAGGGGTACTCCACTAGAAAACATTTTTTTTAAATCAACTGGTGCCAGGAAGTTAAACAGATTTGTAAATTACTTCTATTAAAAGATCTTAATCTTTCCAGTATTTATCAGATGCTGTTATGATCCACAGGAAGTTCTTTTCTTTTTGAATTTCCTTTCTGCCTGACCACAGTGCTCTCTGCTGACATCTCTGTTCATTTTAGAAAGTGTCCAGAGTAGGAGCAAATCCCCATAGAAAACCTATCCTGCTCTGGACATTTTCTAAAATGCACAGAGGTGTCGGCAGAGAGCACTGTGGTCAGGTAGAAAGGAAATTTAAAAAGAAAATAATTTCCTGTGGATCATAACAAGTAATTTAATAAAAACAAATCTGTTTAACTTTCTGGCACCAGTTGATTTGAAAAAAAAAATATATATATATAAAGTTTTCAAATGGAGTACCCCTTTAACTAAATTTAAATGTTGTGGCAGACCTCTCTTTTAGGGCATGTCAACTCGACCCTATTTCCCATTGCTTTTGAATCCACTGGCATTGGCTCAAAAACTGTAGAGGCAGATATCCCAAAAAAGTGGAAATGCAGCCCATGGGTAGGGTCACATGTAGCGTGCGTATTTCCTGCCGAGCAAAATCTGCTGTGCAGCAGGAAATACGCTACATATTCTCCTATGAGCAGACACACAGTGCTACCCGGCGGCAGACCTGTGTGAGCATTGATGTTTGGAGGCGGGCCTAGCCTTGGAACCCCACTGCACACACAGGGCTGGTGCCGGGCAGCCCTGTGTGTCGGCTCATAGGAGAATATGCAGCGCATTTCTCGCTGCACAGCGTGAAATATGCTGCGTATACACTACGTGTGACTCTACTCTAAGGCAGCCTTGGTAATTTAAGAAGGGACCTTGTGGGAGAGGAAAAGCAACAGTGACACTCTCGTCCTCATAT
Organism: Hyla sarda; assembly: GCF_029499605.1. Taxonomy (NCBI): domain Eukaryota; kingdom Metazoa; phylum Chordata; class Amphibia; order Anura; family Hylidae; genus Hyla; species Hyla sarda. The sequence continues at coordinate 29,916,745 of NC_079200.1, forward strand.
CTTCTTCCTATATCTTGTCCTCATATCCTGTCCTCATATCTTGACCTCATTCCCTAACCTCATATGCCGTCTTAATATCCCATCCTCATATACCTCATATCCTCTTCTCATATCTTGATCTCATATCCCTCCTGCAGCCCGAGAGTAAGGCAATCAATACATGTATCGGAAGTCCCTAGACTTGCATGGGACTTCAAACAAAACCCCACCCTAGCATAAAGGGGTGGGTTAGGGTTGATTTATTTGTACTATATTTATAGTTGACATTAGAAAATGATGTTGGAACATGCATACATTGAGTTTTATATATGACTAGCTGAGTACTGGGCGTTGCCCGGTTTTTCCTGCCTAATCCTTGTGGGGGAGGAAAAGTTACATAGGAGGAAGTACTAGTAATCATATCCTGACCTCATATCATGTCCTCCTATCCCGACCACATAACCGGACCTCATATCCGGACCTTATATCCTGTCCTCATATCACATCCTCATATCCCGACCTCATATCCCGACCTCATATCCAGACCTCATATCCCAACCTCATATCCCAACCTCATATCCCAACCTCATATCCCAACCTCATATCCCATCCTCATATCCCGTCCTCATATCCCAATCTCATATCCCGTCCTCATATCCCGTCCTCATATCCCGTCCTCATATCCCGACCTCATATCCCAACCTCATATCCCAATCTCATATCCCAATCTCATATCCCATCCTCATATCCCAATCTCATATCCCATCCTCATATCCCGTCCTCATATCCCATCCTCATATCCCATCCTCATATCCCAACCTCATATCCCAACCTCATATCCCGTCCTCATATCCCAACCTCATATCCTAACCTCATATCCCAACCTCATATCCCAACCTCATATCCCAACCTCATATCCCGTCCTCAGGTTGGAGTTGTAATGAAGATATTGTAGGCAGAAAATAGAAGGAGCGTTGCTTTGTGGAAATGGGCATGACTTGCAAGCCGGACCAATGCACAAAAAGGGGAGAAAATAAAAGGGGTTAAATGGTGGCTTAAATGGTGGGTGTGGCTTTGTGAGATGGGGTGTGGCATGCGGAAGGGGTGTGCCCGGACCGACGCATTCACCAAGAGATGCAGAGCGGAGCTTGTGGAGTAAGGTACTGGAAGTCCTATATACTTGCATGGGGCTAAAGACAAAAACCCATCTTTCACGTAAGGGGGTAGGTTAGGGTTAATTTAACTATCATATATTTTTATTTGACATAAAAGTAATATGTGTACTAAGTTTCATCAAAATATCTCCAGCCATTTGGAAGTGATGCTGGAACATACATTTCCCATAGACTTGCATGGGACTTTAAACAAAAATCCCGACCGTCGCAAATGGGGGTGGGTAAGGGTTAATTCAACTATCATATTTTATAGTTGACATATTAGTAACATGTGACCGAGTTTTATCGAAATATCTCCAGCTGTTTGGACGTGATGCTGGATTTATCAAAACCTGTCCAGAGGAAAAGTCTCTGAGTTGCCCATAGCAACCAATTCTGAGGCCTTTTCAAAAGTGAAAGAAGCGATCTGATTGGTTGCTATGGGCAACTCAGCAACTTTTCCTCTGGACAGGTTTTGATAAATCTCCCCCATTGAGTTATATATATGTATGTATATATATATATATATATATATATATATATATATATATATACACACGCTAACGCTCGCCCATGGATTAAACCATATGACGCTCCGTGCCTCCGTGTACACTTGGAGCACTACAATTCAGTGACGCCACGTGTGTATTGTTGTGTCACACACAAGGGCAGGCGGCCGATAAACAGAACATAACGCAGCATTTTTTTAAACCTGCCTGACTCATCCCCACGATAAATTTTGACGCTGTGGGCGGTGACAGCTCCGGCGATGTTTGCCGCACACAATCACCGCCTCTCGTTTATGACAGCGCCGGCTGAACAGGATGAGGATCTATGCTGGCAAGGGATCCCTATTTATGAGAGCAAGGGATTTCCCCTCGCACAAACAAAGCGCTTTGCCAAGTTCGGCGTTTATACAGATTATAGGACAGGTCCGGTGCCAACCTTCTCGCACACACTCGCTGCTCTTCTGTGATATTTTGCAAACGTAACACAAACATCACTTGTTGCAGCGCAGAACTCGAGCACAACACCGAGGCTGAACAGGCAACGTCGGGGGGTCTGATCAGATCTCCGAGACCCCCTGCCCCCCCCCCCCCATTTTCATTAACTCCATATTAGATCAGCGTTCCCATTCCCTCACTCCACTTCCTGAACTCTGATCAAATTCTAAAAAAAGACCTGAAATTATTATAAATTTTTTTTTTGCTACAAATACTGTCCTAAAAAACACGTTATCGTGTAACTATTTCTTATGCATTCTGTAGTATTTGGTCCCGACAGACGATCAGAGGTTAATTTTCAGGGCTATATGTACTGTCTATTGTTTCCTGTTGTGCTGTACGGCTCTTTATATAAAATGAATAATCTCATGCCAAAGAAAAAAAATAGTTAATTGTTTAACAGAAACCATTTGGCGCTCATATCCTGGGGGCGTGGCGGAGATATGACGGATTCATGGATATCAATGTATACAGATCAGAGAATGTATAGGGTGGCGAGACAGGTGGTGGTGGTGGGAAGGGGGGGGGGGGGGTAGATAGGATTAACGGCCCTCATTAACCCCTTGTGTGTCTCCTTCTATGACACATTTTAGATAACCAAGTGATTATCAGGAGGACGCAATGTGGACATCAGTAACCACTTAGTAGCGGTCTACAAGTTATCAGGGAAAGTCACTTTTGAGCTTTATAGAACAAAGACCTAAAACTTCATGTAAGGTTTTGGTACCAAGATCTGGATCCCATTTGTAGGTTTCTGTAGATGGAAATTACAGTTCTAAGGCAGTCATTAAAGGTGTACTCCGCCCCTAGACATCTAATCCCCTATCCAAAGGATAGGGGATAAGATTTCAGATTGCGGGGGTCCCGCTGCTGGGGACCCCCAGGATCTCGGCTGCAGCACCCACCTGTACGGCTTCTGGCAACGCTGGAGGCTTCGGATCCCGACCACAATGGCGGAAGAGCGTGACGTCACGACTCCGCCCTGTGTGAAGTCACGCCCGCCCCCTCAATGCAAGTCTATGGGAGGGGGCGTGACGGACCTCCCGTAGACTTGCATTGAGGGGGCGGGGCGTGACATCACACGGGGCAGAGTCGTGACATCACGCTCTTCCGCCATTGTGGTCGGGATCCGAACCCTCCAGCGTTGTCACCTAACACCGGAAGCCGTACAGGTGGGTGGGGGCCGGAGGCTTGTGACGTCACCGTCACGCCCTTGACGTTACGGCCATGCCCCCTCAATGCAAGTCTATGGGAGGGGGAATGGTTGTGATGACTTAGACTTGCATTGAGGGGGCATGGCCGTGATGTCGAGAGTGGGGCGTGACCATGATGTCACGAGTCTCCGGCGCTACACCCGACGCTCTAAACGAATACAGGGTGCAGCAGGGAGATCGTGGGGGTCCCAGTGGCAGGACCCCCGTGATCAGACATCTTATCCCCTATCCTTTAGATAAGGGATAAGATGTTTAGGGGCAGAGTACCCCTTTAAGCTGGCCAAACACATAAGATACAAGTACAAGATAAATGTAGGTTTATGGTCATACTGGGCATTAGGGGTATTCCAGGTAAAAACTTTTTTTTATATATCAACTGGCTCCAGAAAGTTAAACAGATTTGTAAATTACTTCTATTAAAAAATCTTAATCCTTTCAGTACTTATGAGCTTCTGAAGTTAAGGTTATTCTTTTCTGTCTAAGTCCTCTCTGATGACACCTGTCTCGGGAAACGCCCAGTTTAGAAGCAAATCCCCAAAGCAAACCTCTTCTAAACTGGGCGGTTCACGAGACAGGTGTCATTAGAGAGCACTTAGACAGAAAAGAACAACTCAACTTCAGAAGCTCATAAGTACTGAAAGGATTAAGATTTTATAATAGAAGTAATTTACAAATCTGTTTAACTTTCTGGAGCCAGTTGATATATATAAAAAAGTTTTTTCCTGGAATACCCCTTTAATCCTGATTATACATGATCAATGTCAATGTGGAAAGAACAAACATTCTTTCAGGAAAAGTTCTTTCCTGTAAGATCATTTGTGAATGAAAGATCTTTCCTGAATGACTTTGTTCCAGATGATGCCATCGGCTGGCAGAATCGTTTTGGTTGGAATTGTCCATTTTCATCAACTTTTATGTGTATGGGCACCTGAAATCTCATTGTTGCATAGGGTGGTATTAGGTTCTTCCCTTGGAACCACAGGAGATATAAATAGTACTATATACAAAATAGCTTTGGAATAATAAAATATGACAAAGCCTGAAGATACAATAGGGATTTAAAGTGTACCCGAAAAAAAAAAAGATATGTCAAAAGTTATGATTAGTTGGCGTCTCAGTCCTGAGACCCCCACCGAACAGGATTAGGGTTGCCACCTTTCTTGCAAAAAAAAAAATACCGGCCATGCTAATTTGCATAATTGTCCTATTCTGACCCCTATAACTTTATTATTTCTCCTTATACGGGCCTGTAAGGGGGCTAATTTTTTGCACCCCGATCTGGGACTTTTTGATCGCTTTTTTAAATTCAATTCAGGAGTTGCAGTTAGTTACTAACTACAACTCCCAGCATGCCCTGATACAGCCTGTGGCTCAGCATCTGCCCCAAAGGAAAACTACAACTCCCAGCATGTTGGACTATATAGTAGTATATAGTATAGGTCAGTGTTTTCCAACCAGGGGTGCCTCCAGCTGTTGCAAAACTACAACTCCGAGCATGTTGGACTATTTAGTAGTGTGTAGTATAGGTGTTTCCCAACCAGGAGTGCCTCCAGCTGTTGCAAAACTACAATTCCCAGCATGCCCGGACAGCCAACGGCTGTCCGGGCATGCTGGGAGTTGTAATTTTGCAACAGCTGGAGGCACCCCTGGTTGAGGAACACTGGTATAGCATATGGTGCAAAATTCTGTGAGCTGGAGGATTGGTTGGATAAATACCGGCCATTGCATTGCCGGTATTTTTAATATAAAAATACCGCCAGGGTGGCCAAAATACCGGCCAGGTGGCAACCCAATCAGGAAGAAGAGTGAGGAGAAGCGCGCTTCATTCCCCAGCTTGTAGCCATCTCCATACAGGTCCTCTGGACGGCTACAAAGACTTATAACTAGGCCACAGGAAGCTGAGACCCAGGGAGTGAAGCGCACTTCTCCCTTCTTGTTCTCCAAATCAGTAGCGGTCTCAGCACTGAGACCCCAACCTATGAAAACCTTTGACATGTTTCTTTAACATGACAGGTACACTTTAAAGGGGTACTCCACTGGAAAAGATTTTTTTTTTAAATCAACTGGTGCCAGAAAGTTAAACAGATTTTGTAAATTACTTCTCTTTAAAAATCTTAATCCTTCCAGTACTTATCAGCTGCTATATGGACCACAGGAAGTTCTTTTCTTTTTGAATTTCTTTTCTGTCTGACCACAGTGCTCTCTGCTGACACCTCTGTCCATTTTAGAAAAGCAAATCCCCATAGCAAACCAATCCTTCTCTGGACCGTTCCTAAAATGGACAGAGGTGTCAGCAGAGAGCACTGTGGTCAGACAGAAAGGAAATTCAAAAAGAAAAGAAACTTCCTGTGGACCATATACCAGCTGATAAGTACTGGAAGGATTCAGATTTTTAAAAAGAAGTCATTTACAAATCCGTTTAACTTTCTGGCACCAGTTGATTTAAAATAAGATGTTTTCCAGTGGAGTACCCCTTTAAAGACATACACCATCACTGCACTGAGAGCAGCTTTGTGCATGTCTGTGTAGCTAGGGAAGAACATTTCCATATTAAAGGGGTACTCCTGTGGAAAACTTTTTTTTTTTTATATCAACTGGTGCCAAAAAGTTAAACAGATTTGTAAATTACTTCTATTAAAAAATCTTAATCCTTTCAGTACTTATTAGCTGTTGAATACTACAGAGGAAATTGTTTTCTTTTTGGAACACAGAGCTCTCTGCTGACATCATGACCACAGTGCTCTCTGCTGACATCTCTGTCCATTTTAAGAACTTTCCAGAGTAGTAGAAAATCCCCATAGCAAACATATGCTGCTCTGGACAATTCCTAAAATGGACAGAGATGTTAGCAGAGAGCACTGTGGTCATGATGTCAGCAGAGAGCTCTGTGTTCCAAAAATAAAATAATTTCCTCTGTAGTATTCAGCAGCTAATAAGTACTGGAAGGATTAAGATTTTTTAATAGAAGTAATTTACAAACCTGTTTAACTTTCTGGCATCAGTTGATAAAAAAAACAAAAACAACAAAAAAAGTTTTCAAAAAGTATAAAGTTGGAGTTCTTCCTCCATATTTTTGCACTGCCAATTTCATCTGAAACACTCAGAGATGGAAATACATCTCCAGCTGTAGAAGTTAGCAGGGCATTCTAAAAACTCCAGTTAGGAAAGACTGAATAGTTACTGAATACGGGACATTGACAAACATGATGTAAGAGTTGGCGCCCGATCAGAATTTTGCATAATCACATCTGCCGTTTCTTCCCTCCTTTCTCATAGGAACCATTTTAAGCAAACGTGCAGGGCCGGTTCTAACTTTTCTGCTGCCTGGAAAAGGCAAATAAAAACTGAAATGGCACCCCCTGATGGAATCGTAAATAAAGGTTTGTGAGCAGAATATCTGTGACGTAAACCGGTGCCAGCAAAGTGGACTGTATACCTCTATATATACATACAGTAGCCAAATAATTCTACTACTACAGAAATAATTACCACCACACACATAAAAATATTGTGCTGTTACTTAACAATACCCAGTGTACTGAAACTAACATTATATATAGGCCAAATAATACCGCCAGACGCGGAACACATATTACCACCACATAGTGACTGAATATTATCCCTATACTGTTACTGAATAAAACCCAATATACCAACGCCATTACCAATAACACTATACATGGGACACAACAGCGCCACATCCTGACCACATATAACCACTTCTTAATGATTGAGTAATACCACCAATATTGCAAATGAAGAAAAAACCACAATACACAAACCAATATAACTTCATACAGTGACAATATAGAGATTACAGTGCACTTACATCCAATGACTCACAGGTGAGTTGTTTTCTTTACTATTCTTTTCCATCCGGTCTAGACCGCCACGAAGAGTTCTTCCAGCCATCACTCATCTCAGCAGAATCTGTCGGACAAACATCTCAGGCTCTGCACTTTTCCAAAGCTATCCTCACCTTTGTCCCCATATAGTGTTTCAAATGATACACTTAGTAGGTAGTTGCCCCCCATTATGCAGATAGGAGCCCCTCATTAAATAGAGCCCCTTGTTAAATTTAGTAGAGAGTTGTCTTCCAGAAGGTAGAGTGCCCTCTCCCAGTAGGGGTAGATTTGCCTCCGCAGTAGGTACAGTGGCTCCCAGTAGGTACAGTGCCCCCTCGCCGGGTAGAGTTGCCCCCCAGTAGCTGCTCCCTAACATATACTAACCTTAATGCTGGTAGGGTCCTCTCCTCTAATGTCGTCTGACGTCATTGTGCGCTCCCTGTGCTGCTCACAGCCTTCAGGAGAGAAGAGGAGGACTTTGCGGTTGTGTTTTTCCTGCGATCCCATCGACAATGCATGGACCATGTGCCGACCCTGCGCTCTATCCAGCAGGGAGAGTCATGGCCCTGTTCTGGAGATTGCAAAGGGGGGCACCAAAGGTCAGACCTCCCATGATCAGACACTTATTCCCTGTCTTGTATATAGGGGATACGTTTTCTAAAAGCTGGAGTACCCCTTTAACCTAGTGCTGTATGTGGGCCTGAAGTGGCCATGTTGGGTTAAAGTTCAATGGTAATAATTGCTTGCAGTTTGTGCCACATCACATAATAACCTAGAAAAATCATAGAATGCAATCACATGTATGTGCGCCATATGGAAACATTGCATTGTAGACAGGCATTCGTTTTAGTTTGCCATATGTCAGATGTTATAGATAACATTCTTTCATGTATCTTAAATCTCATTTCCGATGGTCATACAAAGCTCGGTTTTATCAAGATAGAGCTGAGAAAACTGGATATGGATTATTCTAAAAACAAGGCCCTTTGTTACGCTTTATAGTCAGGATTCTCTATCTACTAGAGTCAATTGCTGGACCCTGACCTTAAAGGACACAATGCATTTGTTGTAAGCGGTGTATATAATGGATCTCCCCCCACCATAGCACCAGATATCCTGGACTGCAGTCCCTATGAACTAAAAGGCGGTTATCCAAACCAGACAACCTCCGGTCTGGTGGTGCACAGACCTATATATATTGCATTACCTAAATTCCTATATTATATTCCTCTAGCAGAACTGCTCTGGCTGTTTGCAGAAACAGTAAGGAAATCAAATTATCGATGGCTTCTCGATTCCTTGGTTTGTCCTTTACAAGCTCTAAGTTGTGTTAGTGGGAATAGACAGCAGAATTATTTTCATCTAATTTTTTATCTCATTGTTATCCAAATTTCCTCTAATTTGTAAAAATCCGCAGCAGACTTATATTTCCTTAGGGAAACCTTCATATCCTGTAGATAAGATTTGTAAGATCTCATCCGCTTACCTGCTACTGTGAACCGCTGCAGATTTTAACTGTACGAGATCTGCAGCATTTTTACCAACGCGTGAATTTAGCCTTAGGGTTTATTCAGACGGCAGAATTTGCGCATGCAGAATTCCACGTCAAATGAAAGCCCAATAGACTTCTATGGGATTCCGCACTCCCGTTCACACTTCTGCATTTCCGCTTGCGCAAGCGCAAGCGGAAATGCAGAGGTGTGAACGGGAGTGCGGAATCCCATAGAAGTCAATTGGGCTTTCATTTGACGTGGAATTCCTCATGCGTGTGAATAGAACCTTAGGTGTTTTAGGAATTCTTCTGACTGATGTCATTGCTTTTCTTTTGCACAGAGCAAAGATCCATTTTGCGTTCTTACTTTTGTATCTAAACACCCTGGTCAAGGCAGAGTAGCTTCTTGGCTCCTCCTTCCTTGGCATATATGGCACATATAGACAGAACCCAGCTTCTGCTATGTATTAAAGGTGTTGTCTGGTTTAGAAAACCCATTATCTAGTACCTGATGATGGAATTCTGAGGACCCTCCTCCATTAGCCTGAACAAACAGCAGCCACAAAGAGAGTCTCTCACTCTGGAGAACCCAGTATGTCACGGACAGTCTACTGATTTCAATGTTCACTATGTAATACTGCATTCACCCTGGATTGGAGCTGTAACGGAATTGAGCATTTCCTGTAAGGTCCTGCCACCAGGATTACTGGTGGTCTCAGTAGCAGGACATCTTGTGATCAGGTTATGTTCAGCAGATCCTCCTAGTAGAAAGGATGTGTAAATGGCGGAGTACCCCTTTAAGCCTGTGAACATTCAAGCCCTTGCTACATTGATCAGTGTACTGTAAGTATCCATGTTGTTCGCTTACGGAATATTCAGCCTTCAGTACATGATACTAATGGTTTCCATTGAGATTGTGGTTTCCGCTAATGGTAGGCATAGAACTGACTGGTAAGCAGATCAAACAAATCTAATGTATCAGTAGAAATTCATTAGCACTATTGCATTGTGCGTCCATACAATTATGAATATTTACTGTCAAACTAGACCAGGCAGGGTTGCGGGGGCCGAACACGAAAAGGTCATGTCAGGGTATCTAGTTCCAGAGTTGCCTAACTTCATTCCTATCTAAAACACTTAAGACTCAGCATAGACAGGCAGGAGTATATTATATTAGTGAATGCAGAGCAGGTTCGGTCGAGGCTGTAAAACCGTACATGGCTATAAATGTATACTCTGCACTGCTGTACACTGCGCCAGGGGCAAAGTGGTTAATATGTAATGTATATAGTGTTCTGAGCAAGTCTAATTGGAAGCAGTGTTCTCTATTTCTGGAGCAGGACTCCAATACCATATGTGCGAGAATTCATATCAAGAAGACCAGAGAGGAAAGAGGGGACTCAAAGCAGGAAGATCTAAGAATGTTTGTTTCCTATAAATGGGGACATACAATGCTTTATCCTCATCACAAAGGATCTTAATTCAACATATTCTGCATCCTATCCAATACCATGCCCAGCAATCCTACCAACAAGGCTTCTTACCCAGCCAACCACCCCACAGCTCTCTACTGACAAGGGGCAAGGACTCCAAAACAGCTGTCTACTGTTGGGTCTGACTCCTAATAGAGCCTTGAGATATGACTAGAAGTTAAGTTTAATAGGTGGCACTAGTCTGACAGTTTTCTTCATTCTATGAGAAGGTTTATTTGCATACCCATCATTTTAGGAAGCACTGCCTGGACTATAAAACTCCCTAATTTGGTATCCACAAGGAGAACAACACTGATGAAATCCTGGTTTGGCTGATCATCTCTGGTCATGTTTTAATGCTGTTTAAGTGGCACTTAAAGGAGAACTCCAACCAAATTAAATTACATTTACATAGCTGCACATGTTAAAGTTATATAACTTTGTAATGTACAAGTGTAATTTTTGTTGTAATACCCTGTTTCTCTCAGCTTTTCCTCCAGGTAGGAAGTCCATTACATCTTATCATACATGATGACTAGCGTCTACAGTAGACAACACATCACACTCCCTTCTCCCCAGCTCAGAGAGCCATGTTTCAGTGTGCCATGTGTGATTGTCCCTGATTGGCTGAGGCTCACACACCTCCCTTATCTATATGTACTGTTCACTCAGCCGACAAACAAGCAAACAGATCTCCTGTGCGCGATTTAAATTTTCTGTCGCACAGGGGATGTGCAACCAACAGTGAACCAGTGATTGTTCCTGTGGCCCGGCCCAATGATTGATCGGGTGTTATGGACGCTGAGCAAACGAGCACCGATCAGTGAGATCAGTGCTCCATGTCTGCCTCCAGTCAGCCCGTGTCAAAGCCCAATAAATGGTGCAAAGGGAAACTAAAAAAGTGTTTGTTTGTTTTTGAAAGGAAATCCTGCTTTAAGACTATCACACGCTGGATATCGCTGGAACCCCACATACACTGTTGAAATATCAGGGGCGGCAGGACCCATTGTAAAATAGTGCTGCCTGCTTCTGTATTCTTTTAAGTTATATAGAACAAATCTGAAATCCATGACAGGCACAGATATAGCACAACTCTTTTTAATCCCATATTCTCTAGGAGACACACTTCCATATCCCAAAGCTGTAGGTAACACATTGTTCTATCTAGTCACATGATGAGTAGAGTAGATCGTATAGAGATGGGCACCATCTCTTGCAAGCCACATCAATGGAGGATAAAGAGACAGACATGCATAAAAGAATTTCCATACCAATAAATAGCAGATTTAGGGAGTGTGCATTAGTATGTGGAGAAAGATAGGTTTCTACATGCCCAACCGAGCATAGTAAGCATACAAATCTGTGTACATTAGACATACTGTATATTCTATCGGCAAAGCTGTAACTGAAAGGTGCAGCCATCCTTAAGTGTCTACAGACCCAATACCTCCATCCACCATTGCCAGCTGCTTGTATACAATGTGCTGTACTTACATATGGATATTGAATCGCACATCTGAGGACCATATGAGAGGCAATGCAGAACTGAACAAAGGAAAGAAACAACTGAAACCACTACGAAGGGTGTAAGAGACTGACAGCAGCTCTATAGTACCTCCAATAGTGGGACGGCAAGTGAAAGGGCTAGCTATGAGCAGCATGTGCCATAGAAATATTCTAATAAATTTAGCCGAGAGCAAAGCTATAATGGGTGCGGAGATAGGATATGCAATTAGGATTTGGTGCCAGAAAGAGCCCACAGGGCCTACAGCCTTTAAATCGCGCATAGTAGGCAGGCATCCTGGTGCTAACTATTAAGAAGTATTCTCCCTTCAGCTATTTCCTAACCACAGGATGGTGGATATGTTTAAGGTTAATTCATTAATTAACCTGTATTAATTAACCTAAACTCCGCTCCTGCCTCACATGACCGTCATTCATGGTGCATAAGTTGTACCCACACAGCCCAATTTTCAGGTTCATTTTCAATTACTTTTTGCTAGGTATACCCAATTTTCCCTGTTCTGCCAAGGCCCACCTCAGACAACATCAACGCTCTTCATACATACACGTCTACACGACCACAACTAGCAGATCAGTGGGGGGTCTAAATGGGAATACCCATCATGAGAATACTGAAATTGTCCCCAGAATGAACTGGGAGCACCCTATGTGTGGGGACAGCACAACAATATATATATATATATATATATATATATATATATATATATATATACACACACATATATATCTATATATATATATACACACACATACATGTGTGAACAGAGACGTAGGACGGCACTACTAGTCACAAACCACTCGGGGGTTAATATTGGAACAGGATCGCAGTGCAGCGATGCAGACCATTAATAACAGAGCCTGTGATGGTGCTAGGATATAAACCAAAGGACAGATTTGTCTGATGTATAGTAGCAAAGAAATATCCGCACTCACCGCCAAGTAAACGACTCGAGGCTCCTAGGTGGAGACGCCGGTGGACCGTGGCTGCAGGGATGCGTGGGCGCTCTGAGCGCCCACGCATCCCTGCAGCCACGGTCCACCGGCGTCTCCACCTAGGAGCCTCGAGTCGTTTACTTGGCGGTGAGTGCTGATTTTTCTTTGCTACTATATACAAAGGCAGATAAAGGCTGCATGTACGCAGCTGAAACGTTGCCCTTTTTGAACTAGATGGAATAAACGCTTCTTCATGTTTTTTTCACCATTACTTGGAGTGCTGCGGTCTTCTTGAATATCTACTTAACTTATATCCCGTGACCGGGGATTTGCACCAATAGCACCCATATCTTGAGGTGTGCTGCTCCTGTCTGCAATCTTCTATATATATATATATGGCCATTATACATAGTGTACTTTAGGATTGTCACAAAGGATGTATACAGGCTATATGGTGGATTAATCTATGATGTTAGTCGCACAAGCTATGCTGTTATTACAAGTTTACATATCAGTCAGGGTTTCTGACAATGAAGCAGGAAGTACTGGATGAGCAGTGCAACAGGCCTGGTCTAGATGGCCTAGATGAGTCTAGATGAGTGAACAAAAAAAAAAAAAGGGTGATAATGTGCCCCCTGTTAGTCCTCCATGTTCTCTTGCAAGATTTGCGTCCTCTGTACATGTAACAAATAAATGACATATTTGATGTACAAGTGCACTGGAAATACAGCCTCCCCCCAAAGCGAACATTTCTAGAACCTGAATGAACATGCAGATCCCAGGGGTGTCTGGTGCATCCATGTAGCTTCCATCATTACTTCCTCATCGCCTAACAATGTTAATGGCTTATCTATAAAATACAGATGGCCGAGGCTGCAGCCATAATCCACGTCTACCTTATCCCATGAGCACGCCGCTTACCGCAAAAAAAGCTAGAAGAGAAGAAAGCAATCCTAGCATGTGGGTGACACACCGGAGACTGAGGCAGGCATTACACTAGAGGGAGGCAGAGAGACGAGAACCAGGAGGAATAACGCCAGCATGAAAACAACGCCATAAAGGAAGCCTCGGGAATGTAGGAAAAGTACTGACATGTGCGTATATATAGCCCAGTGCACAAAGTTGTCATATAGAAGACACACAATGAGGGAACCTTGGGCCAAGGACTTGGGGACAAATGACTTGTGATACTAGAGGCGGATTCCAAGTTGTGTCTACAGGGCCGTGTCTATCATTCCTTCCTGGCGAGGGACGCTGACTCACCTTGCTATAAGTATTAAAGGAGAGAAAGGTGCAAAGTGTTAGGTTTCTTGCTCTAAGGAGACGTTATGTTGTCTCCTGATAAGCACGGTATGGCAGGTCACACCAGGGCATGTCTACATGCAAATACATCGGTATACATGTTACACAACACACCGAACTCAATGACATTATGTTCTACTGTTCGTGTGGAGGGGGGGAAAAAAAAAAAAGGAGTTGTGTACAAGATTTTCCTATTTCTATACTGAATAGGAGAATGTAAATGTCCAATGAGAGTCATATGATCTATGAATGATCCCCCGCACTCCTTTTTTAACACTAGTAGCTTGTTCTGAATGACACCAAACTTGTTATACAGGAGGATGGTGCAAAATTATAGCCTCGGCATTCAGAACCGAGAGAACGTAACACGAAATTTATGAACGTGAAAAGACGCACTCTCTCTCCTAGTTTTAGCTATACTTAATGTAGCCCCATAGAAAGCAGGGTGTTTGATCTGGCGTCAAGGCCAGCGCCATGTTGGTGAATCGTTGTTTCCGATGCAGCTGATCCTCTCTATTGATCTGCATCACAGTCTGACCTCCTAGACAGTGGTCTCTAAACTGTGGCCCGTTGGCTGTCCGGGCATGCTGGGAGTCGTGGTTTTGCAACATGTGAAGGGCTATAGTTTGGAGACCACTGTGCGGAGGGCCACAGTTTGGAGACCACTGTGCTAGAAGGTGGATTAGAAAAAGTTAGGTTTGGCAATCCCTTTTATCACTGCGACTGTAGCAGGGAGATTACACCAATCTTAGGAATTTTATTTCGATATGATGTGAAAAGATGGGGGATATAAGTATTTTTATTTTTTTTTATTTTTATTTTTTAAATCACGGCCAAGACCCAGATGTGGATTGGTCTGAAATCCATCTGTCTCAATAGGGCTGACATGAGAACATGGGTACATGTGACAAGCCACGCTCAAGCCCGCCGGTGGTCGGTCTGGATGACCATATGATGGCAGGGACTGTGCTATCTCGCCCGAGCATTATTAGTGCATCTTTCTTAGCGACAGCTGGTATCGCCACCTTTCACTCACACGTCTGGTTTCTAGCTGTGATTTCCACCGTGCAGCTCTCCAGCTGTCGAGCAACTACGACTCCAACCATTACCCTAGATAGTGACTGACAGGAGATACTGGGAGATGTAGTTTTGCAAAACAAGAATAAATGTATAGTGCAGCTCACTAAAATAAATCAGAGGTTAGATTGGCTAGTCACCTATACCCTAGGTGGACTAGACAACCAAAATGTATACAAAATATATATCCAAACCTCAACGATTTCCCCAGTCTACCTGGTGCAAGATGACTAATTATAAAAATGTATTTGAATATGAGACATATATATACAGACATATATGAGAAATATCCTTACACAGGGCCCTTGTGTAGGGAAGATAAATACAATTCAATGTTTAAAATAGAAAAATATATAAAATAGAATACTTAAAAGTCAATGTTTTTATATATTTTTCAATTTTAAAGGGGTACTCCGGTGGAAAACTTTTATTTATTAATTTTTTTTTAAATCAACTGGTGCCAGAAAGTTAAACAGATTTGTAAATTACTTCTATTAAAAAAAGCACTTATTAGCTGCTGAATACTACAGAGGAAGTGCTCTCTGCTGACATCACAAGCACAGTGCTCTCTGCTGACATCTCTGTCCATTTTAGGAACTGTCCAAGGCAGAATATGTTTGCTATGGGGATTTTCTCCTACTCTGGAAAGTTCTTAAAATGGACAGAGATGTCAGCAGAGAGCACTGTGCTCATGATGTCAGCAGAGAGCTCTGTGTTCCAAAAAGAAAATAATTTCCTCTGTAGTATTCAGCAGATAATAAGTACTGGAAGGATTAAAGGAGAACTCCGGAATAGGAAAATTATCGTCCATACTGCCGGCAGTAAAAAAAATAAACAGGTACATTCCTTCGCTCCTCCGGTGCCTCCGGTAACCGGTCTGGCCTCCGCCGCGATCCTCTTCCTGGTTGCCAGTGGTCGGCAAGTCATACTGCACTCAGCCAATCACCGGCCACAGCGAAGTCCCGGCTTGGCCGGCGATAGGCTGATCGGCAGTGTGATGTTTTCGGCCCCGGCAGCAGGTGCCGGTGTAGTGAAGAATTTTGTGTCCTTAAGCGTTCTCACACTGCCGCTCAGCCTATCGCCGGCCGAGTCGGGACTTTGCTGCGGCCGGTGATTGGCTGAGTGCAGTATGACGCAACCAGGAAGAGGATCGCGGCGGAGGCCGGAGCCGGTTATCGGAGGAGCGAAGGAATGTACCTGTTTATTTTTTTTACTGCCGCCAGTATGGACGATAATTTTCCTATTCTGGAGTTCTCCTTTAAGATTTTTTAATAGAAGTAATTTACAAATCTGTTTAACTTTCTGGCACCAGTTGATTAAAAAAAAAATATATAAATAAAGTTTTCCACTGGAGTTTCCCTTTACATTGATTTGTATTTATCTTCCCTACACAAGGGCCCAGTGTAGGGATATTTCTCATATATGTGTGTACTTACATTTATTTTATTATTTTAAATAAAAAACATGATATGTATTTGAAGCGCAGTCTCATATTCAAATAATTTTTTTACAATTCGTCATCAAGCACCAGGTAGACTGGGGAAATCCTTGAGTTTTGGATATAGATTTTGTATAAGTTTTGCAAAACAGTTTGTAGATTAGTGGAAGGAAAGCATCTATAAATGGTCAATGTTTAAAGGGTACCTCTCATCAAAAAAACTTTTGATATATTATAGATTAATGTATGCAGAATAACTTTACAATTGCATGTTATTAAAAAATATGCTTCTTTCTATTTCATTTTCCACTTTGAAGAAATGACCACTAGGGGTCTCCCTACCAGTCCTGGCAGCAAGCATTTCAGACTCATGCTGGAGTCCTAAACACTACGAGCTGCCAGTCTGCTTTGTTCACAAAGGAGAACACTCAGAGCTGCCAGCCTGCTTTGTTCACAGCCTGTTTGGCTGTGAACAAAGCAGGCTGACAGCTCTGAGTGTTTAGGACTCCAGCATGAGTCAGAAATGCTTGCTGACAGGACTGATCGGGAAAAATACAATAGAAAGAAGCATATTTTTCATTAACATGCTATTGGAAAGTTATTCAACATTCATTAATCTAAAATATATCAAAAGTTTATTTGATGAGAGGTACCCTTTAAGATGAATTGAATATTGGCCATTGGTGACGGAAATCCCAGACCGTGAAGAGGCAGAAGTCTTCCCAGTGTAAAGGCCTACATTGGTTGCATCTGCGAGCGGTGACATTTGTCCCTAATACAGCAGATGACACAGACGTGTACGAGTTCCTGCATTTCCCTGGCACCCTCCCATGTATTACATAAGTATACAAAATCAGGGCTGCATTTCAGGAACGGTCGCGGTCACGAAAGCCATGACCAAAATAGCAGCGGGCAGGTAGTGATCAGCTGCCTCTGGTCACCCGGTACGTGAATGGTTAAAGTTCGCCCTCCGGGGCAGAGTCTGCAGATAACACGTTAACCCTTTCCTGCAGGCATAAATAACTTCTAGCAATTCTCCTGGGTGCACTCCTGCACGGCCCATGTGAGTGCCCTTAAAGAGGTTGAACCTGATGGACTTTATCCCTGTTTAACATTTCCAGCGCACAATGATAAGTGAAGCATATAGCACTATACTGCAGATACACAACAGTGACGGCTTAACCACTTTCTGACTTATTTGTATTATTATTTGAAACTCCGGTATGCTCAGGATGTTAGCTTTATTTGTTAAGCAGTCACCAGATAACCTTTCCCTTTTTACTTACTGGGGCTTTTAGCTTCCTGCAATGTATAGTCGTTCTATCCTTGTTTTAATGGATTTTAGCTCTACATGAACTGTCCTTAAAGGGGTACTCCAGTGGAAAACTTTTTTTTTTTATAAATCAACTGATGCCAGAAAGGTAAACAGATTTGTAAATTACTTCTATTAAAAAATCTTAATCCTCCCTGTACTTATTAGCTGCCGAATACTACAGCGGAAATTATTTTCTTTTTGAAACACAGAGCTCTCTGCTGACGTCATGACCACAGTGCTCTCTGCTGACATCTCTGTCCATTTTAGGAACTGTCCAGAGTAGCATATGTTTGCTATGGAGATTTTCTCCTACTCTGGACAGTTCT
This sequence comes from Hyla sarda, assembly GCF_029499605.1. Taxonomy (NCBI): domain Eukaryota; kingdom Metazoa; phylum Chordata; class Amphibia; order Anura; family Hylidae; genus Hyla; species Hyla sarda. The sequence continues at coordinate 29,934,820 of NC_079200.1, forward strand.
TAAAATGGACAGAGATGTCAGCAGAGAGCACTGTGGTCATGATGTCAGCAGAGAGCACTGTGGTCATGATGTCAGCAGAGAGCTCTGTGTTTCAAACGAAAATGAATTTCCACTGTAGTATTCAGCAGCTAATAAGTACTGGAAGGATTAAGATTATTTAATAGAAGTCATTTACAAATCTGTTTAACTTTCTGGCACCAGTTGATTTAAAAAAAAAAAAAAGAAGTTTTTCACTGGAGTACCCCTTTAATAGTGGGCTTGTGCTTATACTGTATACAGAGGCCATTGCCACTGTTTGCCTCTTGAGAACGCCATTGTAGCGGTGAAACATGTTGAGGGTGGCAAAATAGTGTGTGATTTTAACATTATCCAATGGGTCATTAGGTATCTGCAGTACCTACTCACTTATACAGGAGTAATTACTCCTCTATATATATATAGAAAAAGCGAACAGGCGGCACTCCAGTGTAGTAATAAACTCAAAGTGATGTTTTATTCACCCATAGTGCAACGTTTCAACCCACTCAATGGGGTCTTTTTCAAGCATGTGCTTGAAAACACTGGTATAGTATATGGTGCAACATTCCGGGAGTTGGAGGATTGGTTGGATAGATACCGGCCATTGCATAGCCGTTTTCTTTAAATATAAAAATACTTGCAGGCTCACTGTGCCAGTTGTGGCGGTAAAATATCGGCCAGGTGGCAACCCTAACAGCGACCAATGACACATTTTGAAGGCAAACGGAAACTCAGAAGTGTGACTGGGAGTGCGGAATCCCATAGAAGTCTATGGGCTTTAAAGGGGTACTCCGGTGGAAAACTTTTTATTTTTTTATTAACTGGTGCCAGAAAATTAAAGAGATTTGTAAATTACTTCTATTAAAAAATCTTAATCCTACCAGTACTTATCAGCTGCCGAATACTACAGAGGAATTTCTTTTCTTTTTGGAACACAGAGCTCTGTGCTGACATCACGAGCACAGCGCTCTCTGCTGACATCTCTGTCCATTTTAGGAACTGTCCAGAGCAGGATAGGATTGCTATGGGGATTTTCTCCTACTCTGGACAGTTCCTAAAATGGACAGAGATGTCAGCAGAGAGCAGAGAGCTCTGTGTTTCAAACGGAAAAGAATTTCCACTGTAGTATTCAGCAGATAATAAGTACTGGAATGATTATGATTTTTTTAATCGAAGTAATTTACAAATCTGTTTAACTTTCTGGCACCAGTTGATTTAAAAAAAAAAAAAAAAAAAAAACAACTTTAATTTGAGGCGAGTAGACCCTAAGGTTAGGTTCACACTGCGGAATCTCCGGGCAGAAAATTTCCGCCCGGAGATTCTGAGTGTGGCCAGCGCTGACTGAATCAGTCGGCGCCAGGACCGCCCGTACACTGCAGTCTCCAATAGACTGAAATGTGTTCCACGAGTATTTCCGCCTGAAGAATGAGCAACGCCATTATTCAGGTGGAAAAGTTTCAAGCGGATTTTCCGTTCACAAATTCCGAAGTGTGAATTTGTGAAAGGAAACCCATTCACTACACTATACATTTTAGTAAGCGGAATTTCTGCCTGTAATTTCAAAGCAGAATTGCAGGCGGAAATTCCGTAGTGTGAACCTTAGTCTAAGAAGACATGAGGGACTCTTAGGCTAGGTTCACACTGTGGAATTTCTGGGCAGAATTTCTGCTGGAGATCAAGCCGGCGGCACTAGGACCGCGCGGACTACATTGCCGTCCCCATAGATGGCAATGCATTCCTGAGCAGATCTTCCAAAAGATCCACCCAGAAAAGCATTGCAGTCTATGGGGGGCAGCAATGCAGTCTGCTCGGTCCTAGCGCCGCTGGCTCGATCTCTGGCAGAAATTCTGCCAAGAAATTCCTTAGTGTGAACCTTAGTCTAAGAAGACATGAGGGACTCTTACTGCTGCTGTATCTCAGCTGGGGGTAGAAGATACATCTCGGCGTCTCTGGTTATACAGACATGAGAAGTCGTAAGTGCAGAACAGTAGTTCCTTCCTGTGGTTACAGGCGCAGACAATCTTCACATTGTAAACATTCTAATGAAGCTTTATGTGTAAATGACTGGCCTATAGCACTGTCCCCAAATGACCTCCTATTGAAAAGAAAAAAACAGAGATGTATTTAAAAGCCCATGCCATTGGACGCAGCCATTAAAGGGGATAGATGGATATCTTCAGCTTCATGCTGTTTTTAATATGTATCCCACATGGCGTTCTGAAGACCCGGCACCTCCCTGACCGTCACTAACAGAGATTACAGCTTAGCTCCAATGAAAGCCAATAAGTTCACATGCGGTGAAGCACAACATATCCTACATCATACAAGGGGTAGGTTGACACTACATTAGTGCCCCTGTTACGCTGGGTTCACACCACGTTTTTGCAATACAGTTCCCGCATCAGGTTTTTGATGAAAAACGGATTCCTCAAAACCGGACTAAACTGTATCAAAATATGTGAACAAATTTTAACTCATATGGTTTAAAAAATGATGTCAGGTTGCATCTGTTTTTTAAGAAGAAAAAAACGTATACATTTTTTATTTTTCGCTAAATTATGAATAAAGTTTCACTTGTTTGATTCAAATTCCAAGAAAAAAAAAAGTGAAAAATCAAAAGCTGTATGGTACAAACCGTCTGGAACAGTACGCACATACAGTTCTGTACGGTCCCCATTGACTCCCATGTTTAAAAAAAAACGTATATACGGTTTAATACGTTTTTTCACCCGGACCAAAAACCGTGGTAGGCTACGGTTTTGGGTACAGGAAAAAAACTGACAAAACCGTACAGGATGCAAAACGGACACAACCTGATGCATCTTTTGGCATACGGTTTTCAAGTGGGAGTCGATGCATACGGGTTTCCATACGGTTTTCACATACGCGAACTGCATTGCAAAAATGTGGTGTGAACCCAGCCTAAGTCGTATCCTTCGACATCGTGTATGTGCCGATGTATACTGTTAAAGGAGTACTCCAGGGAAATTTTTTTTTTTTATATTAACTGGCTCCAGAAAGTTAAACAGATTTGTAAATGACTTCCATTATAAAATCTTAATCCTTCCATTAGTTATCCGTGAGTATACTACAGAGGAAGTTGAGTTTTCCTTTCCAGTCTGACCACAGTGCTCTCTGCTGACACCTCTGTCCATGTCAGGAACTGACCAGATCAGGAGCAAATCCCCATAGCAAACCTATCATGCTCTGTACAGTTCCTGACATGGACAGAGGTGTCAGCAGAGAGCACAGTGGTCAGACAGAAAAGAACTATACAACTTCATCAGGAACATACAGCAGCTGATAAGTACTGGAAGGATCAAGATTTTTTTTTTTATAGAAGTGATTTACAATCTTGTTTAACTTTCTGCCATCAGTTGATTTAAAAAAATAAATAAAAAATAGTTTTCCACCGGAGTACCCCTTTAACAGGAGCAGCGGACCCCACTGCTTTCTATGGCTGAACGGAGTCAACTGGTCACTCAGTTCAGGACCTATGCACTATTTATAGGGGTACTCCAGTGGAAAACATATTTTTAAAATCAACTAACAGATTTGTAAATCACTTCTATTTAAAAATCCTAATCCTTCCAGTACTTATCAGATGTTGTATGCTCCACATTTCTTTTCTGTCTGAACACAGTGCTCTCTGCTGACACCTTTGTCCATGTCAGGAACTGTCCAGAGCAGGATCGGTTTGCTATGGGGATTTTCTCCTGCTCTGGACAGTTCCTGACATGGACAGAAGTGTCAGCAGAGAGCAGTGTGGTCAGACAGAAAAAAAAGAAAAGAACTTCCTCTTGAGCATACAGCAGCTGAAAAGTACTGGAAGGATTAAGATTTTTAAATAGAAGTAAGGCTCCTTTCACACTATATGTTGCCCCGTTTTAAAGAGCCATTATAATGTCCCATTAAGAAAACCCTTATAAACAGCCGTTACAAAATCCCATGCAAGTCTATGGGATTTTTTGATCATCCGTTATCACCCGTTATGAATAACGGCCGTTATTTGTGACGGGAGAAACATTTGTGCATGTAGCGTTTTTTCTCCCGGTATACATGGACATCCCGTTTTCTTCAGGTTGTCGGATGATACGACTAAGGCCGCTTTCACATTTCCGTTATGAACGTCCGTTAGGAAATCGCCAGTTATACGGCCTGTACAAAACTTTTCTAATAACCGCTTTAACCCGTTATCGCCCGTTATTAATAATGGCCGTTATTTTGTGACGGGCGAATGAATGGGAGAAAAAGTGCATGAACGAATACTCCCGTTAGTATCGCCCGTCACAAATTAACGGACGTTAATGGGCGATAACGGGTTAAAACGGCTATTAGAAAAATCCCATAGACTATAATGGGATTTTCTAACGGCCGTTAGTGATTTTGTACTGGCCGTATAACTGCCGATTTCCTAACGGAAGTGTTTTTATAGTGTGAAAGCCGCCTAACAGGTGCACTAATGTAGTGTAACCTTACTCTTACACGGATCTAAGAAGCTGAGATCTATTCTGCTTTTTTGTAGGATCTTTGCAAATAACAGCTACGTTGCCTATTCCATCAATTGCGGAGCGAACATATTGGGATCACTGTCATTGGCTGTCCAGGAAGGCTGGGAGTTGTAGCTTTGCAGAATCTGGGGGGAAATAGTTTGGAGACCACTGACCTTTATAATTAGGGTAGGTTCACATCAGCGTTGAGCTCCATTCAGAAGAGCCCCCCTAGCCAAGTCCATTCAAGTTAGGGGAGCTGAGCGGAGAAAAAAGTCCTGCATGTCCTAATTTTTTCTCAGCTCAACTCCTGTGAAACAACGGACTCCAGATGGAAACCCGTCGGACCCCATTCAAAGTCAATGGGACCCGACTGTGTCTATTGTGCATCAGGGATCGTTTCGCTAAACGAACCCTAAAAGGGTCGGAGCACAGCCACAGTGTGAACCCAGCCTAAGTAATTTACAGCTTTTCTCCATATTCTATGCTGCTCTGTGTGTGTTCTGGGGTTGCCATTCGGAGCCCCCTTGTGCAGTACTCAATTTCCAGAAGCTACTTATGATAAATTGTGACCTCTGCGGGGCAGGATCTGCATCAGAGAGCAAAATCTGTGGGAGGTCATGGCCTAAAGCACAGGAGGAAATTAGACTGATACAGACTGCATGTATGCTAAGATCATGGAGTATTGTGCCTCTGTGATGGATCCATCTGTTTCGGTAATTGTAGACAATCTGCCCAGTAGAGGTCCCCACCAGCAGCACAGAGAAATAGAACCCCACTAACGTATGGAAAATTCATAAAAGGAGATGCGTAGAACGCTGAGAATGAAATAGCAGCTCAACATCTGCTGCATTTGGCCCAACGACACAAACACCCACAGAAGTAATCTACCCGACAAAAGCATGCAGCATGGTATTACGGTCAGTCCCAAAAGTAGGGCAGCCAACTAGTAAACTTGTTTATATGGAATTTTTCACTTGGAGAATTCACAAAAATATTCATATACAGTATAAAAAAAGAGAACAGAACACAAAGGAGCTATTTTTTCACTTAAAGGGTTATCCTCATTTAAGTAAGCTATCCCTCTCCACAGGGTAGGGGACAACTAGTTTATCTGTGTTTTTTTTATCACAAGGACACAGAAAAATTGTGCCACCGAATGGATAGAGCCGACAGTAAGTGCGCGGCCAGCGCTCCATTTATTCTCTATGGGGCTTCTGAACATGGCCAAGCATTGAGCATGGCAATGTCCAGCAGTCCCATAGAGAATAAAATGAGTTCTGGCCGCGCATGTGCACTGCTCCATTCATTCGGAGGATGTCTTTCATTCTCTGGATCGGCATGGGTCCTAGTGGTCGGACCTCGGCTTATCAGCTAGTTGTCCAATACATTATTATTATTTCCAATGACAGCTGTCTGAGTGTAGGGTCGGCTGTATAACATGGCATCTGGAAGTGACAGTGAAAGGGGTGTTTTGTGGGAACAACCCGTTCATTGAAATTTACTATCATGGCGGGGAGACATTAGACAGTTTTTCAAATCTCAACAACCCCTTTCTATAAACTCTATTAGTTCATATGGACCTCACGGGAGGAGTTCTTGCTCTTTAGCAACTACTACAGAAGAAGTCAGCAGACAACAATATCATCCAATAGGTAGGAAAGAGTGAACTTGCTCTCACCGTCCGAGTAGTCGATGAAATCACGGGTCCTCCGTGCGGCAAGGAGACATTAGATGAGAGCGCTCAAAGGCTAATAGCCGTTTTCGCACACAGCCGTGTGCTTCTTCCGGCCGGAGGCCGGAAGAAGCACACGGCTGTATGCGAAAACGACTGTAAGCCTCTGAGCGATCCCATCTAATGTTTTTTCACAACTTAGCACCCCGTCAGTATTGCAATTTCGTAGCTATGGCCACTGGACATTATCGGGAACTGCTGCACTGTTTTGTAGACAAAAATATCAGCTACTATAGGGGTTCTCCGACCAAGTTGCTGTAATTCTTTTTTCCCTGCATGTGTAGGTAGGAATTCCGAGATATACTGTTACATATTTAATTCAGTGCTGTAAAAGTCTGGTATTACTTTTGCATGAAAGCAGGTCAGTATGCCTACAGGTGCATGTATTATATATATATATGTACATATACACATACTGTTGATGTATACAGTATAATGTGCTGGCATGTAGCTCTTTTGGGCAGATGAATACATGTGGTTACTCAAGCGTAATTCATTCAACTATGAAGATAAATTAATATTTCAGAGTCTGTTGTCTGTAAAAGGATTTTCCCATAGAAACACGGTCACTTCCAGTCCAAGTCATCGACTTAGCTACAAACTAATTCCCATTCCTGGCACGGTAAACTCTGTTTGACCGACTAGGCCTATGGGAAGTAAAACATGGATAGCAGTAAAGCGGAGCCATTTACCTCTTTTCATCTGGCTCTGACAAGCAGTCCAGCCCGCTAAGATTCTGGTCCATTCAACGTAATTCCATCCAGAACCAATCAGAAGAGACCAAGGTGGGCTCCGCCCCCAGTTGCCCGAGGATCATGAGACACTGCCGTGTTCACATGGAGGCAGGTCCTACACCTTCCCCGGACAAACCATTCCCTCCTCAGACAGAGGGAGTCATAGAGATGGGGCCTTGCTTCCAAAAGGGCCCCTGAAAAACAAAAGTAAAGAGGACAAACAGGATTAAGAATAGAAATATTGTTTGAATGCGTTGAAAATGGCGGCACAAGGTCATCACTTACAAGATGACAATGATTTAAATAACAATGCTGCTCAAGGGGGTAAAAACACAGGGCAAACAATGGAGAAAAATAGTGCAATTACTGGGAAAAAACTTACAGTGCAAGTAATGGCAAAAAAAATTACAGTGCAATCAATGGGGAAAAAATCACAATGCAAACAAAAGGGAAAAATTACAGTGCAATCAATGAAAAAAAAAACCAGTGCAAGCAATGGTGCAAAAAAATCACAGGGCACACAATGGCACAAAAATAAAATATAAAAATTCTATTTTCACTGTATGGTTCATGTTTATCTCAATGGATACCAGAAATAAGAGAAGACCAATGCATCAGAACAACATAGGACTTCCATATCAGTATCAATATTCTCATAACTAGATAAAGAGACGAAGCAATGAGGTCAACTCTTTAATCCGTAGGGTGTCTTCCCACTTTGCGGTTTTTGATGCAGTTTTTGAAATCAAAGCCAAGAATGGATCATCGGGGAGGACATCATGGAGGGCAAGTATAAAGGGAAGACTAAGATGCTTTAACCTTTTCATTCCATTTCAGGCTTTGGATTGAAAAACTGCATGAAAAAAACCTGCATGTGAGAACATGCGCTTATAAAGCAGCAGTATAGTGGGGGAGGCAAGATGAGCTATAAGGAACGTGTTTCCTTTAAAATATCTCCACCGCTATTTCTGGCCTCTTACAGTTTCCAGACCGAACAGTCCTCACTACCATCCTTTGTCCACAAGTGAGTTTAATGGTGGCTCTTTATAGTACGACATAAATCTCCCCGTAATGTCTACTAGATGCTTCAGTGACTGCCCCCCTGTATTATTTTCTGCAGGCCATATCCCACCGACTCCCCCCTCGTCCAAGATGTGAGCACTTGGGGGGTTGTGTCTGGACTAACCGCAGCGCCTGCTTTCAGTATAGAGACTCTGCTGTAGCCAGAGAAATATGTAATGCATTGCCCTCAGCACTCAGGGAGAGGTCACAAAACGTACAAGACCGCAGCATCTCTTAAAGGGGTTCTCCGCTCCACACACACTGCACAAAAAGCCTTGTCAAGGCAGAAAGGGGGAAGAATCCCCCCCCCCTCCCCCTTCTAGGTTGGGAAAAACCATTAAAGGGGTTATCCAGGAAAAAACTTTTTATATATATATATATATATATATATATATATATATATATATATCTCAACTGGCTCCAGAAAGTTACTTTTTACTTACAGATTTGTAAATTACTTCTATTAAAAAATCTTAATCCTTTCAGTACTTATGAGCTGCTGAAGTTGAGTTGTTCTTTTCTGTCTAAGTGCTCTCTGATGACACCTGTCTCGGGAACTGTCCAAAATAGAAGCAAATCCCCATAGCAAACCTCTTCTACTCTATGCAGTTCCCAGGACAAGCAGAGATGTCAGCAGAGAGTACTGTTGCCAGACAGAAAACAACAACTCAACTTCAGCAGCTGATAATTATTGGAAGGATTAAGATTTTTTTAATAGAAGTAATTTACAAATCTGCTTAACTTTCTGGAGCCAGTTGATATATAAACAAAAGTTTTTTCCTGGAATACCCCTTTAGCATCCATGCTTCTCCAGCCAGGTTCCCCCACGATAGGGTTGTCGACTTTCTTTCCAAAAAATACCAGCCATGCTAATTTGCATAATTAAAGTGCAACTGTCATGAACTCCGGGCTATATAACCTACACACAGCCTTTGTACTGTGTGCAGAGGGTGTGTACAGCACCGTTTTTACCTTATTTCTGCTTTTATCACCCAAAAAATGCTTTTGATCGCAGCCAGACACAGTCGGATAGGCGTGGCGCGAGATACACTATGCCCCGCCGCCACCACCACGCCCACCCCTGTACGTCAGCACTGGGACCGCTGTGTGATTGACACACGGGTCCCAGCGCATGCGCCCCTCAGCTCAGCTAACAAGCGCCGTGGCATATGGTATCCAGGCCAGCGCTCACTCCCGCCGCCTGCCTCCTCAGTGCGCCTGTGCAGTGCTAGAGGCAGAGAACGCACGTCCTCTTTGCCTCTAGTAACGGGGACTGTCCTGCGCGCGTTTGCAGGAGAGAAGAAAGAAGAAGCAAGAGGACAGCAGCACAGAGTACATAAATTATAAAAGGTGCATATCTGAATAAACTTGTTTTTGGCTCGCACGTTAGCTGAGCCGAGGGGCGCATGCGCTGGGACCTGTGTGTCAATCACACAGCGGTCCCAGTGCTGACATACAGGGGTGGCCGTGGTGGCAGCGGCGGGGCATAGCGTACCTCGGGCCACGCCTATCCGACTGTGTTGGCTGCAATCAAAAGCATTTTTTGGGGGTGATAAAAGCCGGCAAAAATAAGGTAAAAAAGGTGCTGTACACACCATCTGCACACAGTACAAAGGCTGTGCGTAGGTTATATAGCCCGGAGTTCATGACAGTTGCGCTTTAATTATATATGCGTGACATCACAGGATACACATGTGGGGGAAATTTAGTCCTATTCTGACTCCTATAACTTTTTTATTTGACCTTATGCACCTTTCACCTTGTTTTGATGTGACTTTTTGATTGTTTTTTTTTTTTTTATTCAATTTGATTGCTTTTTTTTTATTCAACTACAACTCCCAGCATGCCCTGATACAGCCTGTGGCTCAGCAGCTGCCCCAAATGAAAACTACAACTCCCGACATGCTGGACTATATAGTAGAATATAGTATAGGTCAATGTTTTCCAACCAGGGGTGCCTCCAGCTGTTGCAAAACTACAACTCCCAGCATATTGGACTATATAGTAGAATATAGTATAGGTCAATGTTTTCCAACCAGGGGTGCCTCCAGCTGTTGCAAAACTACAACTCCCAGCATGTTGGACTATATAGTAGTATATAGTATAGGTCAGTGTTTTCCAACCAGGGGTGCCTCCAGCTGTTGCAAAACTTCAACTCCCAGTATGTTGGACTATATTGTAGTCTATAGTATAGGTCAATGTTTTCCAACCAGGGGTGCCTCCAGCTGTTGCAAAACTACAACTCCCAGCATGTTGGACTATATAGTAGTATATAGTATAGGTCAGTGTTTTCCAACCAGGGGTGCCTCCAGCTGTTGCAAAACTTCAACTCCCAGCATGTTGGACTATATAGTAGTATATAGTATAGGTCAGTGTTTTCCAACCAGGGGTGCCTCCAGCTGTTGCAAAACTTCAACTCCCAGTATGTTGGACTATATTGTAGTCTATAGTATAGGTCAGTGTTTTCCAACCAGGGGTGCCTCCAGCTGTTGCAAAACTACAACTCCCAGCATGTTGGACTATATAGTAGTATATAGTATAGGTCAATGTTTCCCAACCAGGGGTGCCTCCAGCTGTTGCAAAACTACAACTCCCAGCATGTTGGACTATATAGTAGTATATAGTATAGGTCAATGTTTTCCAACCAGGGGTGCCTCCAGCTGTTGCAAAACTACAACTCCCAGCATGTTGGACTATATAGTAGTATATAGTATAGGTCAGTGTTTTCCAACCAGGGGTGCCTCCAGCTGTTGCAAAACTTCAACTCCCAGTATGTTGGATTATATAGTAGTCTATAGTATAGGTCAGTGTTTTCCAACCAGGGGTGCCTCCAGCTGTTGCAAAACTACCAATCCCAGCATGTTGGACTATATAGTAGTATATAGTATAGGTCAATGTTTTCCAACCAGGGGTGCCTCCAGCTGTTGCAAAACTTCAACTCCCAGTATGTTGGACTATATCGTAGTCTATAGTATAGGTCAGTGTTTTCCAACCAGGGGTGCCTCCAGCTGTTGCAAAACTTCAACTCCCAGTATGTTGGATTATATAGTAGTCTATAGTATAGGTCAGTGTTTTCCAACCAGGGGTGCCTTCAGCTGTTGCAAAACTACAACTCCCAGCATGTTGGACTATATAGTAGTCTATAGTATAGGTCAGTGTTTTCCAACCAGGGGTGCCTCCAGCTGTTGCAAAACTTCAACTCCCAGTATGTTGGATTATATAGTAGTCTATAGTATAGGTCAGTGTTTTCCAACCAGGGGTGCCTCCAGCTGTTGCAAAACTTCAACTCCCAGTATGTTGGATTATATAGTAGTCTATAGTATAGGTCAGTGTTTTCCAACCAGGGGTGCCTTCAGCTGTTGCAAAACTACAACTCCCAGCATGTTGGACTATATAGTAGTCTATAGTATAGGTCAGTGTTTTCCAACCAGGGGTGCCTCCAGCTGTTGCAAAACTTCAACTCCCAGTATGTTGGATTATATAGTAGTCTATAGTATAGGTCAGTGTTTTCCAACCAGGGGTGCCTCCAGCTGTTGCAAAACTTCAACTCCCAGTATGTTGGACTATATTGTAGTCTATAGTATAGGTCAGTGTTTTCCAACCAGGGGTGCCTCCAGCTGTTGCAAAACTTCAACTCCCAGCATGTTGGACTATATAGTAGTATATAGTATAGGTCAGTGTTTTCCAACCAGGGGTGCCTCCAGCTGTTGCAAAACTTCAACTCCCAGTATGTTGGATTATATAGTAGTCTATAGTATAGGTCAGTGTTTTCCAACCAGGGGTGCCTTCAGCTGTTGCAAAACTACAACTCCCAGCATGTTGGACTATATAGTAGTCTATAGTATAGGTCAGTGTTTTCCAACCAGGGGTGCCTCCAGCTGTTGCAAAACTTCAACTCCCAGTATGTTGGATTATATAGTAGTCTATAGTATAGGTCAGTGTTTTCCAACCAGGGGTGCCTCCAGCTGTTGCAAAACTTCAACTCCCAGCATGCCCGGACAGCCGTTGGCTGTCCGGGCATGCTGGTAGTTGTAGTTTTGCAACAGCTGGAGGCACTCTGGTTGGGAAACACTGGTATAGGTGATGGTGCAACATTCCGGGAGTTGGAGGATTGCTTGGATAAATATCGGCCATTGCATTGACTGTATTTTTAATATAAAAATACCGGCAAGGTGACCAAAATACCGGCTGTGCCTATAAAATACCGGCTGTGCCAGTAAACCCTATCCTCGATAACAGCTGAAAAGCCACTCGTCGTGGGACCCGGCAAGAGAAAAGTGGTTGTCTAAACTAGACAACTGTTTTAACAAAGCGGCAGCAGCTTAGGTGCTTCAGTAGGCTATGTCTCATTTATCACAGGTTGCGCCTTAGACAGGGATATTAGCCCCGAACTAAACAGCTTTCCTATGTTTTTAGCTGTAGGGATGGCAAACATCGAAAGAGGTTTTCAATGATCGGAATACAAAAAAATTGTTCCAACTTTTGCCTGCACATATACATTTTCCTGTACTATTAAACTGATACAGTAAATGCAAACCCGTCACGTGCACTTGGAGTCCAATGTGCAGGTATCAGGTTATAAAGCAAAAAGAGCTAAGATGATATCAGTATCGCTTCAGATTCAGCTCATTCTGGCTTAGGAGTCCAGTGGGCAGGACTACTTAGTGATTGACAGCTATCTCTATATGCACACTCGTACAGGTAAAGCTGTCAATCACATAATAAAGCATGCTCAGCTCAAACAGTCCAGAGTCAGCGCTCCAGCCCGCCCTAGTTCACCACAGTCTTTATGTTTACTGATCATGCATTCTCCCTGTTCCCCTGATGATGTTCCTCAGTGACTGGCTGCAGCCAGTTAAAAGGGGTACTCCGGTGGAAAACTTTATTTATTTTTTTTAAATCAGATTTGTAAATGACTTCTATTAAAAAAAAATATTAATCCTTCCAATAATTATAAGCTGCTGAAGTTGAGTTGTTCTTTTCTGTCTGGCAACAGCGCTCTCTGCTGACATCTCTGCTTGTCTCGGGAACTGCACAGAGTAGAAGAGGTTTGCTATGGGGATTTGCTTCTACTCTGGACAGTTCCCGAGACAGGTGTCATCAGAGAGGACTTAGACAGAAAAGAAATACAGGTACCCATTTGTAATATTTGTATATCTGCAAGAATACTTCTTGCCTCTAGATAGAAATTAAACCAATTACCATATATACTCGAGTATAAGCAGAGTTTTTCAGCACGATTTTTCGTGCTGAAAACACCCCTCTCGGCTTATACTCTAGTGATCTCTCCGCCCTCAGTGGTCTTCAACCTGCGGACCTCCAGATGTTTCAAAACTACAACTCCCAGCATGCCCGGACAGCCATCGGCTGTCCAGGCATGCTGGGAGCTGTAGTTTTGAAACATCTGGAGGTCCGCAGGTTGAAGACCACTGCGTCCTTCGTCATAATTCAGACCCGCCCCCCCCTTCAGTTTTGTACTCACATCCGCTCGGCGGGAAGGAAGGGTGAGCTGGTCCAGGTCATCTGTGCTGCAGGGACCGTCCGGTGGGGAGGGATAGTCATTCTGGGCTGTCCATCTTCACCGGGGGAGCCTCTTCTCCGCGCTTCGTGCCCGGAATAGTGACGTTGCCTTGACGATGACGCACAGGGACGTGAACGCATGAACGTCCCTGTGCGTCGTCGTCAAGGCAACATCACTATTACGGGGCCGGGCCCGAAGCGCATAGAAGTGGCCTTCCCGCCGATCGGAGGTGAGTACAAAACTAAAGGGGGTGGGGGTGTCTGGATGATGACAAAGGCCGCAGTGGTCTTCAACCTGCAGACCTCCAGATGTTTCAAAACTACAACTCCCAGCATGCCCGGACAGCCAATGGCAGGTTTAAGACCACTGTAAATGACAGGCGGTGATGATGAAGGGGGGTGGGGGTGGGGGTGGGGGGGGGAGGGACTGATGACAGGCGGTGATGAAGGCGGGGGGGGGTGATGACAGGGTAATGATGAAGGGGGGGATGATGACAGGTGGTGATGATGAAGGTGGGATGATCGGGTGATGATGATGGGGGTGTTAATGACGGGGGTCTGGATGATGACAGGGGGGATGATGTATTTACCATCCTAGGCTTATAGTCTAGCCAATAACTTTTCCTGGATTTTTGGGGTGAAATTAGGGGCCTCGGCTTATATTCGGGTCGGCTTATACTCGAGTATATAGGGTACATAATATACATGAACTGACAAATAGAGTTTATAATGGTTTTCAATGTGAGCTTAGCCTAGCTGGACAAAGAAATAAAAGGGACAGATGTATTTACTTATGGGACAGTTGGGTTTCTAAGGCTGCGTTCACATCACGATTTCTCCATCCGACTTGAGTACACGATTGTACAACTTAATAAAATCATATGAAATCGTATATAAAGTCGGATCCATTGACCTCCATTAAAAAATCGGATCCATTACACACATCCGATTTGATACGCATCCGTATTTCACACGATTTTTGTTCAGGTCTGAAATTGTGGTCAAATCGGGATGTGTGTAATGGATTATCATTGTTTTTACCCTGTTTTTGTGGTGTAAATTTGTCGCAGTTTTTCTCAGATGCCATTTAGAGACTTTTCATTACGACTTTTGCTTTAGAAGCTTTTTTAAATATTGCGGAGCTATTCCATAGTCTGGTTAACTTTTTGCGGTGGTCGTGAATTTATCATGTGCAACTGTCGCATGGTTTGTCACAAAGCCCTCAATTTGACGCAAATCTACATCAGCCCAGACCTGACTTAGAAAACTGACTGTTGGCAGCACGTTTAAAAAGTCTCACATTTTTTCGCACATTTTGATGCATAGAAATTTGTAGAGGAGGCGCCATACAAAGGGGAGTAAAAAATGTGTACCACACCATATTTATCACAAGCCCCGCACCATTTAACAAATTTGGGGCATGTACACAGTTTTCCACCACACAAATTAAAGGGGTAAAAAGATGTACACCTACTCCACTCTTGATGAATTCCCCCCATATAGTCTACATACACTCGTTTAGACACATTTCTGGTGCATTTGCTCTCAATGGGGGAGATTTATCAAACCTGTGCAAAGGAAAATTTGCCCAGTTGCCCATAGCAACCAATCAGATCGCTTCTTTCATTTTGCAGAGGTCTTGTTAAAAATGAAAGAAACAAGCTGATTGGTTGCTATGGGCAACAGGGCAAATTTTCCTCTGCACAGGTTTTGATAAATCTCCCCTAATATCGGTTGTCTCTAGACCTAGAATGATGGATCGAGAGGGAAAGAGGCTTCACGGTGTTAAGATTTACAGCGCAGATATAAGAATGCATCTTAAATTCCCTCTTCGACCCTTTCAATCATTAAGAGCTCTGGTCCTATAGCCGTGTCACACAGCTGCCAGGGCCTACTCATGTTGCCTGGCAACCAAGCAGCCTGGACGCCACCAGGGGGATCTGTCTCTGTGAACCTTTTTTGTACCTCTGGCACTCTGCCCTCCATGCCCTGTGAAACCACAAACATAATGAAGTTAACTCAAATGCTGCCACTGTGAAAGAGAAAGCCCTGGCAGGAAAAAATCTCCGTAATGACATTGACATCGATTTGCTATATCTGGCATTACGGACAGATGAGATAAATTCTGATAGAACCGGTGTAGTATTTTTTCCGTAACCTTCATTGGAACAAGTAGGCCCCCAGACAATGCCCGTAGCATGCCCAGAATACCTCCACCCCATGCTGCTCATAACCAAACCCTGAGAGGTTCTCTTTAACCTAGATATAGATTACACCGAAGCGAATGCACCAATAATCCCTGTATTTATTTCCCCTCCTGTGCATTACGTCTTACTAAACTCTTCAGAGACTTGGCAAATACTTATAGAATTAACCCATGTGAAATTTAAAAGACGGGCAGGAGGAGGCACAGACAGTGCAGGAGCCAAGCGGCTTCCCTCTGCCAGACCCACTGGGCTACTGAACAATCTGGCCTCTTTGTAAAGACATTGGAAAGGGGGGTAGGAATCCCACATGTGGGATAGAGGATTTGCAGAATTATAGAGGAGAGGAACGAAAGGCACAGAACCCCACATAGAGACTCCAGTCTGTAAGATCTTGGAGCCAACGCTTTGTATGGAACAGTGTGAGGATGGAAAGCAAATGACTGCAAGAGCTGCCCTATACCACGCCATCTTCTATGTGAAAAGTGAGGCCGCCATTTACATGACCATAAATACAACAAGCACAATTATATCCTGCATCTTTGAGTCCTAGATTTATCGTAAGATGTCTTCTTTGTGATGAAAATTCTATTAACTTAGGGTTGCTATAAGGGTCAGTAGCTTTGCATCTGCAAGTGTTGCCTGAGGTAACTAAAAGCCACTTATCCCCTATATTTAAAGTGTTAATCAGGGCATAAATATTTTTTATAATTAGGGTCAGGGAGGTGATAAATTAAGAAAAAAGAAACATACACTTACTTTGCTCTCTCCCGCGCCACTGCCGGTATCACAGAACTACAGACCTTGCTCCTGATGGCCCACAGGTCAAGGAGGTTGTGCCAACTCACAGCAAGGATGTCTCCTCCTTCCCCACCCCTCCCTGATTGGCTTTTAGCATTTAGCCCTGTATGTCAATCAGTAAAGACAGGGAAGGGTAGGGGAGGGAGGAGGCATGCATGTTGTGGCTTGGCACCACCACCTTCCCTCTTGAGCTCTAAAAATGATCTAGAGCTGAATTTTTTTTTTTAATGGGGAATAAAGGAAGCTACTACATGCCTATGGTCAGCTAACCTGGTAAGGTCACACATCATTTAGCTAAGCCCTATCTTCTACATTCTCCATAGGCAAAGATGGTTCTCTATCACTTATTTGTAGGCTTAGTGTCATGTTGAAAATGCAGTCCAGTCTGTGGTCAGAACACCTTAGAACAAAATAAGCTGAGCATATGAATATATACATATATATATATATATATATATATATATATATATAATTTTTTCTTTATTATTATTATTTTTTTTGGGGGGGAGGGGGGGGGGGTATTCTTATAACTTGTATTTTATTCATTCACATCTCAGCTCATTTTGGGCTTAAATGGGTACTCTGCCCCTAGAATCTCATCCCCTGTCCAAAGAATAGGGGATAAGATGTCTGATCGTGAATATCCCACCGCTGGAAGCCCCGCGATCAGACATCTTATCCCCTATCCTTTGAATAGGGGGCTAAGATGTCTAGTGGTGGAGTATCCCTTTCAGTGTCCAGTGGTCTGTGTCAGCTAATCAGTAATGGACAACAATCAGTGTATATACACTCACAGGGAAAGCTGTCAATCACTGAGCAGGACCACCCACTGGACTCCTAAGCCCATAACGATCACAGATGTAAATGAATTAAATACAAGTTATAGGAATCTTTCCCCACAAAACAGCTCCTCCTACTCTATAAAGATTATATCTGCTGACTGGACAGCAATCTCAGGGTGATAGTTTTTCTTTAACGCTGGGATCACACAGTATTTTACTCAGTATTTTTAGCCAAAATCAAAAGTGGAATCAACACAGAGAAGAACTTTCTTTTCTTTAAAAGGAAAGAAGACAAAAAGAATAATCAGATCCCATCAGTTCTCCCGCACCCCCTCCATGTGCTCTCGGTGTCTGAACAAGCCTGCCAATGGGAATCAGGAGTGGGCAATGGAACATGGCAGCAACCTAATTTGTAGCCTTAGTTTTTTTTCTATTTTTACCCTCATTGAATTAGCTTTCAAAAGTATCAACAACATCTTTCTAGGTGAACGTGAATTAATTTTGTTATTGCTGCCAAATTTACTGTCATTTGTGCCAAGGATGCCCGGCTGGCACACATGCAAGTTCTTAATGAAGGACAATTAGTTGTTTAATGAAAAGGTCTCTTCTAAAGCAGCCCATAAACCCTGAGTCTGAGAAAATAATCCCCCTTGTGTGGTAGCGGTAGAAAGAAAAGCCATGGCACTAGACAGTCCTAGTGCAAAGTGTGGCCTTTCAGCTTGTCCCTTTATGAAGCCAGTTCTATGATTCAGTTGTTGTGCTAAAAATAAAGTATTAATATAATAAAAAGGATTTTTCTACATTTTGTCATGTTATAACCACAAATTCACATTTATTTTAAATATTGCGATTTTATGTTTAGGAGTCCAACACAAAATAGTCCACTATTTGGAAGTGAGCGGAATATTACATGGATTTCAAAATTATTTACAAATACAAATCTGAAAGGTGTTGAAAGCTTTACTGTGAAATTCCTCAGTACAAATACACCTGTTCTGTAAAGGCCTCAGAGTTTGTTAGAGAGCATTACTGAACAAACAGCAGCATGAAGACCAAGGGGCTCACCAAACAGGTCAGGGATAAAGTTAGTAGTACAAAGCAGACTTCATCATTAGAGAATGGAATGAATATAGCACAACAGTAAACCTACCAAGACAAGGCTGTCCACCCAAACTGACAAGCCGGGCAAGGAGAAAATTAATCAAAGAAGCCACTAAGAGGACCATGGTAACACTGGTGGAGCTGCTAAAATCTGAAAACAGCTGAGGTGGAAGAATCTGTCCAGAGTATTACTATTAGTCATGTACTCCACAAATCTGGCCTAGTCAGATGAGACCAAAACTGAACTCGGGTGGCAGAAAGCCAACACTGTCCATCACCCTGAGTACACCATCCACACAGGGAAGCATGGCAGTGGTAGGGAAACTGGTTAGAACTGAAGATGGAGCCAAATACGGGGAAATCCTTGAAGAAAATCTTATGCAGTCTGCCAAAGACTTGAGACTGGGACAGAGGTTCATTTTTAGCAGGACAGTGGGAGTAATTCATCAAATTGTTTAGTTTTTTTTTTGTAGTTAGCATTAATTGTCGCAGCCGATCTCCATGCGACTTTTCTGCATTTTAGAAATATAACCACATTGTGGACTGTTTTAGAAGAATTTTTGCAGTGGTTAGTGATTTATCAAGTTCAACTTTGTGGAGAAAGTCGCAAATTTGTCACACACGACCTCTTTTACACGTAATTTAGACTAACTCCCACCATCCGAAAGAAAGCATCTAAACTGGTAGCATGCTGAAGTGAAGTGGCCGTGCGAGAAATGTATCAATTGCCTTGTGACTTTTGACGAATTTGTTGCAAGCAAATCACCGCAACACGTGTCCTAAACCTGCACAGAGAATAGACCATAAATGATGAATTACCCCAAAGATCCTAAACATACAGCTAGAGCTACAATGGAATGGTTTAGATCAAAGCATGTAAATGTCTTAAAGGGGTACTCTGCCACTAGACATCTTATCCCCTATCCAAAGGACCCCCGCGATCTCACTGCTAAACCCAGCATTCTTTTAGAGCGTCGGGTGCAGCTCCGGAGGCTCCATGCCTCGCACATGAGGTCACAGCCACGCCTCCTCAATGCAAGTCTATGGGAGGGGGCGTGACAGGCACCACGCCCCCTCCAATAGACTTGCATTGAGGGGGCATGGTTGTGACGTCATGAGCGGGGCACGGCCGTGACCTCATGAGCCTCCGGCGCTGCACCCGTCACTCTAAACGAACGCCGCCCCACATCGCCAGTCATCCGGCATGGAGCAAAGTTCGCTCCGTGCACTGGATGTCTGAGGTACCGCAGCAAACATCGCGGGGGTCTCCAGTGGCGGGCCCCCCGCGATCAGACATCTTATCCCCCTATTAGATAGGGGATAAGATGTCTAGGGGCGGAGCACCCCTTTAAAATGGCCCAGTCACAGTCCAGACCTGAATCCATTTGAGAATCACAGACGATCTCCTGATCTCCATCCAATCTGACTTTGCTTCAGCCTTTTTACCAAGAAGAATGAACAAACATTTCCACCTCTAGATGGTATAGACATCCCCCAAAAGACAGCTGTAACTGAAGTAAAAAGGTGGTTCTGCCAAGTATTGGTATTTGAATGGCACCAATATAAAACAAACCATGATCTGGAGTAAGGATTATCTGGGCTTCATTGTACAGTATAAAGAAGGAAGATAAGGGTAAGACGTATACAATGAATTACAAGGCTGCAGTGGACATGGATTAAGGAAGCCTGCCAATCACTTTGCTTGAAGAAACACATAAGGTGGCTTATTCTGTATGCATATCCACGTACAAGGAGCAAGAATTGAAGCAGGCTGTTTCCTCACAAAGAGAAAGGTCAAGGCAAGAATCTTCAGAAAAAGACAAGGAAAGGAGATGAACACGAAGAATAGTTTGAGAAGAATATCCTCACCATGAAGGACTGACAATAAAAAAGCCCATTGTCCTTTTCAGAATCCATCTCCAAGGTCAGAAGAACTCTGAATCATACAATAAGTCCACCATACTTTCTTCCACATTCAGTTGCTGGAGTATGAGGACAAGATATCTCAGCATGATAATAATAAAGGAGTTTGTCCAGATAAATATTGACTACGCGTTTCGAGTAGTCACACTCTTCCCCAGTTCCTTAAGGACCCGAAGAAGAGTGTGACCACTTGAAACGCGTAGTCCGTATTTATCCAAATAAACTCCTTTATTATTTTACTCAGTCCGTTCCCACGGTTTATTTTTAACTCCTTTCCTTACTCGAAACGCGTAGTCCATATTTATCCTGATAAAACTCCTTTATTATTTTACTCAGTCTGTTCACACAGTTTATTTTTAACTCCTTTCCCTCCTTTATTTTTAACTCCTTTCCTACTTCAGCATCATTTTTATATTTCCTCCACCCTGTTACCTTTTCCTTACAGGATGGTTTTACGGAAGGTGATACCTTTGGAAAAAACCACGATTGTATTTCTGGATGGGACCCTATCCAAGGATCTGCGGAGATCTGCGAACCCGGGCAAACTGAGAACACACCAGAATAGTTGTGTCAACGCGATTCATGGTGTTGTGCCCAGGGCACGACACAACCAGGTGAGTGACACACCATATATATTCTAATGGTATATATTTTACACCCAGAATAACAGCACATAGAGCGCTTGTATTTTGTTCTCTTTTTCCATTTCTAACCTATACTTTGATTAAAGGGAACCTGTTTTTGGACCCTAACATACGCTCATGCCGGACTGGACCCCCACCCTGCAAGGCTTGGTCAACATCCCTTGGCTGTTCTATATCACTACCAGTCTCCTCCAAAGCTTGCACCTGTGCGGTTGACTTTCGCTCCCGGGCATGCATAGTGCCAAACGTGTCTGTCTTCATCACTATACTGTGCATGTGGATATCTTCCTCTCACAGTCCCAGTGCATGCGCAGTACAGTGATGAGGCCGGGTCCAGCACACCTCACAGTGCTGCGTATGCCTGGGGAGTACAAGGCGCATGCACAAGCTTTGAAGAAGGTTGGCAGCAATGTAGGGTGCTGAAGATGTCGTTCAAGCCAGGAGGGGGAGGAGTTGGACTTATTCTGATATTGTCTCTGTCCTGTTGACTCTTCAATGGCAACTTGCATATAGCTATGGAGTTTAGCAAAAGAAACAGGTATTTTCAGGTAGGGCGCATCAAAACAAATAAGAGCACCTGAACCCTAGATGTGTCCCTCTATATTCCTCTGCAGAGCTTTCCTGGCTGTATCTATGGTTACTACCTTGTTTTGCCATGTAAGTGTGAGTCAGAACACAGGTGATAAGTGGCGGAAATGGGGAATGAGCATAGAAACCTTTTGCTGTATCAAAGGCTGTGACGCAAGTCGAGGCATTCGAGAGAGGGCATCGGCATCAAAAGTGTTAGTAATGCTCAAGAGATGCAGAAAACAAGATAGCGGAGAGCAGGCAGAAAGAAATGGATGGCAAAATATGTTCTGCAAAGACAGAGCTGTATGAAGACGGGTTAACAGATAGCCATGTAGTACAGGCATGTCTGCTTTATGGACAACATAGCAGTAGCCATTCTTAGATAGTAAATTAGATAGTATGGCCAATAACTTATTGCTGAAATAAAGATGCACATATGTGTCCATATTATGATAGTGTGAACCCAGCTTTCCATAAGGCAGTCATTTACCAGTGTCCATGTGATGCCCGCAATAGCTGGACCTTATTTGTTTCTTCTAAGCCAAATAAAGACCCATGGTATTTGAGTTTGTTACATAAGAATAGCAAGGGAACGCTGCATCTAAGCCCCTCCCATAGAGACACATGGTGGGGGCGGCCGACACACCTCCTGCACAGGGAGTCGCGGCAGAGCCGAGGCCCCGGAAAGGAGATCGTGGGGGGGGTCCTAGCAGTTGGACCCCTCGCAATCAAAAGCTTATCCCCTATTCTGCGAATAGGGGATAAGTTATATACCGCTGCAGATCTCCTTTAAGAGTGTGAAAGATTCTACTCAAATAGGGAGTATTTGAATCTGTACAGTCTTTCTGGCTGCAGACTATGGGGAACTTCTGGGTCAGTAGCTGTCACAGCATGCTAGCATTTGTAGTTTTGCAACATTTGGAGGGCCACAGTTTGGAGACCAATGCTTTAGAAGAAGGATATACAAAGCAGCTCTCTTGCATCAAAATGTGGCGCTAGAGACAGTCGCGTATATAGAACAAAGTGGGCTCCATAGCAAATATCGAAAAATTGGCTTCCTATTATGGTATGTGATGTTGACCACCAGGACAGAAAGGCTGTGGTGTTTCTTTCCCTTGTATTCCATTACCCATTGGTCAATATCCCCTTTATTAATTTGCTGACAATGCAGTTCTCTGGAGAGAAGATTTCTGCAAAATCTCCCTCTGAGGGCCCTATAGCAGCCTCATGGTCAACCCCTCTGGTAAGGACCACCATGGCTGGAGAAATGCTTTGCATATTCTTCTTCCCAGAATTTTCAGTGTAACATGAATGACCAGTCTCCAGATACCTTCATGGTAGTCTCTCAAGGAGAAACATAACCCCCTAGGGTCCTTTAGTGCTTTCAAATATTTTGCATGCAAAAGAAAGCCATAATGGGGTCTGTTAGCATTCACAAACCAAACCAAAGAATTTGATGTAATAAAGTAAAAAAAAAAAAAAGGCATGCTATAAATGATAAAGAACGTGAACCAATATTCTTTAACAATTTATTTGACTTAAACAGTAACAAAACCCCTCCAGAAAATCAGCTCGAGCAAGCCAAGTTGATGCCCCAGTCCTCGAAGTCCTGCCTGCATCTGCTCCACATATGAAGACAGCTGTGGTGCGCAAAACCACATTATGTAAAGATTACTGTGCCAAAGTTATTTCTGAAATTATTCTATCCCGCTGCCCCATGTGATTTTGTAACCATAAAGGAAAAAGAGACAAGCACCGTGCAACAAGGCGGCTCGAACAGCTGTCATTGGAGCTATTGCTCGGGTAAAAGATATCCGTCATGTTCTGAAATACTACCTGACACTTTCCCTGAAACAATGGCTGAACACAATTCCTCCACAAAAAAATAATAAAACTGCAAATTAAAGTAACTAATGATGAAATATTCAGCTTTCTCCTCGTACATTAACAGTATAATTACGTACAGACAATGAGCCATGCTAACAGAGAAAGGCTGGGCTTACAAGGAGCGATAAATGTATCAGACCAACAGCTAATAGGATCCCTACTTGGCATAAGAAAGCACCACTTTCCCCATAATGGATGTCTTCATTAAATTTCTTTGTAGATGCCACCATTGAAGCCATTGCAGTGTGATCAGACAAGAGTGAAGGCAAGATAATGATGGTTCTAATATTTACATCTAGTGGTTTATACTACAACCCAACATTAACACAGTTGGCAAACACTGAGCAACACAAAGATGTGGGAACCCCAAATAGAGGAGCTTCCTAAATCTAGGATCAAGGAAAAAACGAGACAATGCTGACAGAAAACAATTGCAAGGTATAAGCTGCAACTTGACTACCAGATACGGACAACCCCCTTTTTTTTTTTATAAATCTCACCCATCGGGCTACTGATGGTCAAACAGACTTCTTTCTTCAGGGTTCTCTACAAGAAGTTCTTGCAGTTTTCATTGGTGAAAGACGGAACCATCAAGACTGAAATTTCTCAGCTACACGTCAATGAAAAATGCTAAATGTTCTTGGTGCCCAGTAAGGGTATGGTGTAGTTAGGGCATCCATAAAAAACCATGGCCAATGCCCACAAACAGCAAAATGGTGCTTAATTGGCGGGTATGGTTTTCTCCACATCCACAATCTGCAATGTCAGGTTGTACCCTAAATCTCTACTGTGAAAGGTGGAAATCCAACACCTGACACTTGGTTGTTTTGTGGGCACCTTGTCTATGATAGAAAATAATAAAAAGAAGAGTCTTCATTTTTTTCTTGGATCAATACAAAATGTACCAAAAAAAAAAAAAAAACAGTAATATGACTCTGCAGAAAACTGGAAATATAAAGAGGTCTATGTGTGATCTCCTGTGACAACTTAAAGGTGGCCCTAATGTGGTCCAGCTAAAGTCTTATTGGGTAGTATTCGCAAAGCAAATTCGTCCTGGTTAAATGTCATATATATGGCTTGTCTATAAAGGCTTTTAGCAATTGTCATGAACATAAGCTTTACTTTATCCTTAAAGTTCAGAGAGGATTTTTGAATGGAGTGTAAGGGTTAAGGCCCATGAAAACTCCCTGTTCAGACAGAAGAGGCGAAGTGCATTACAGCCTATAACTCATTGCGCAGTCTGAACTGCAGGACATTAAGGGATCAATGAGAGTCCCACGAGGAAGGGAGGAAGAAAATCAGCAGATAATAGGGAAGGAGGCCCCTCTAGCTTAACCCAGCAAAGAGCAGAAGGTGGAGGAGCCCAGGACATTTAACACTGTATACTGTCTATGTAAAAGGCCAATAGAACGGGGAAAACGTAGTTTGTGTTTCGGCCTACATATCAAATAGAAAGAAAATTATTCTATATATGCATAAAACTTTTGGGACTCTTGGGGCCATATCCATTTTCTATTCCCTTTTTCTTTTCCTTCTTTTACCCCTCTAGAACAGGCATCATAGACCACTTTACCTACCATATAGGACAGAATGAAAGGGTAAAATATGCAAAGTTATAGCCAAAGTAGTTTGCGAAAAGTGTTATGAGTTCTAAAATGCTATCAATGGGATTCCACTGCACAGTGCACAATACAGAATTTCAGTGGCAGAGCTTTTCACTGCTGTAAATCTGAACATTAATACTTCACCAAATACATTGCTGTCTATGTCTGTTTGGTCCCACACCGGCTGCCCGTAATATTTCCGGGTGGCAATTCCGTAGTATGAACCCAGCATAATAGTTGTTCCTCCACAGCCAACTCAGGTCATATCTAAGGTACAACCAACCTGACAACGAGAGGTGATCAGGAGCAATGTCTGAAAATATTATTTTGCTTGATGCTAGGAACAAACCTCCAGCATATGGGGCTTGTAATAGGTGAATTAAAGGGGTATTCTTAACACCAAAAGAAAACAAGTAGAATGGTGGGGGTCCATCCCATTGATCCCAACAGCAGAGGGAAAACTACCTCTGCATGAATGGAGATCCAGCCCTAATGTGTGACCACTGCTCCATTCATTCTCTATAGGGCTCCCAAACATGGCCAAGCTCTATGTTCCATTTATCCAGAGGACATTTTGTCCTCCGTTCTAAGAATTGGTGGCAGTCCTAGTGGTCCGACCCCAACTTTTTCATGATGAGAACACACCTTTATGCATGTCTGGGGTAAACATAGATATATTCTAAGATAAAAGTAAAAAAAAAAGGAGATATATGGGTAGACAAGATGGACTAGGTAGTCTGACAACAGTCCAACTCAGTCCATTGTCTATATTTATTGGCCTTTCCTGAGTTTAATAGAATTACAATAAAGATGGCGGCAGTGTAGAGATAGTATGTGGAAGGACAATACAACAGCAGCAGTAATGTCCTGCGGGACAAGAAGGGGTCAGCTGGATTTAGGACTGCAGCTGCTCTCCCTATCCTCTTTCCTGCACTAATTCCTCATTATCATGGAAAGCGCAGGCTACGACATGCAGGCAATCACTATTTTAACACTTTTTATAGGTGGACATACATGAATAAGAACATGCAATACAGCAAATGCATAGCACTGTCATTACTTCGAAAGAAAAACACGCTAATCCTGCAGGCATGACATTAATCACAAGATTACCTCTCTGTATACCTCACTATGGGACTGTGGGGGGGGGGGGGGAAGTCTTATCTGTGGGTTAGATTCTAGCAGTGCAAAAGCTTCATAAAGTGGGGTAACCTCGGCCTATATTTATCTACATCTGTACATCTGTGTACCCCAATCTATGGCCCCTCCGATTTTTGCAAAACTACAATTCCCATCATGTCCAGACAGCCAAAGGCTGTGCTCGGATCTTCACACCAACTTGTATGTATTAGGATTAACAAAACTTGTAAGGCCACAAACATAACACATTTCAGGGCATGCAGCACCCGTTCCTCAGGTGTGCAAATTACATACAATAGCACGGAAAACAGAGTCCGTTTATAATCCCTCTTATTGGCGCCAAAATGATGTCATAGGGGGCTAACCAGCTGTATAAAGTTGTTACTATTTGTACTATTGGTTAGCCCCCTATGACAGAATTTTGGCACCAATAAGAGAGGTTATAAACTGTTCTGTATTACTGTATGCCATTTGCACATCTGAGTAAGGGGCGCTGCATGCCCTGAAACGCTTCCAATCTAAGGTACAATCAAACCTGGAGATGATCAGAAGCAATGTCAGAAAATATTATTTTGCTAGATGCTAGGAACAAACCTCCAGCCGATGCGGTTGGTAAATCCTAAGTAGGTGAATTAAAGGGGTATTCACATCACCAGACGTTTTCCCTTAACCACAGGAGATAACTAGTAGATTGGTTGGGGTTCGTCCTACTGATACTGACAGCAGAGAACAAATTACCTCTGAATGAATGGAGCACCAGACCTCATGGTGACCACTGCTCCATTCATTCTCTATAGGGTTCCCAAACGTGGACAAGCTCCATGCTCCCTTTGCACATCTGAGCAAGGGGTGCTGCATGCCCTGAAATGGGTTATGTTTGTGGCCTTACAAGTTTTATTAATTCTTATAAATTCAAGTTGGTGTGAAGATCCTAGTAGCACCATATTCTTACTCGAATGGCCATACACCTGAAAACCGGGACCCCCTTTCATAAAAAAAAAAAACTTTTTATATATTATAGATTAATGTATGCAGAAAAACTTTCCAATTGTATGTAATTAAAAAATATGCTCCTTTCTATTTGATTTTCCACTAGGGTTCTCCCTACCAGTCCTGGCCGCAAGCCCTTTTTATAGATTTCAGACTCATGCTGGAGTCCTAAATCTCAGACTGCAGCCGGGACACAGACAAGCTCAGCACTGCTTCCTGCCTGTCAATCAGACAGGCAGGAGCAAGCACTGTGCTCATAGCACAACAGGGCATACTCCTAACTCTGCCTTACTGCATGCCCTCATTCATTTTACTATCTGAGCTCCGATCTTTGGTCTCTCTGCACATGCAGTTGTAAACAGAGAGAAGATTCAGAGCTGCCAGCTGCTGTTTTCACAGCCTCTATGCCGGGCCGCGCCCCCTTCCTCCCTCACACTAGGACTGCTGAATGAGCAGCCAAGAAGACAATAAATTAGGTAGAAAGAGAGAGTTTTGAATGAAAAGGATTAGGGAGAGTTTAGATTATGATAGGTACTCTTTAATTTTCCTGTTTGATATTTTGCTACTCCAGTGGACCTGAGATCCTAACCGTCACCCGGTGGCAACACCGTTCCATTATGTTGTTGTGTCTTTGCTGCACAGCAACAACAGGTGAGCGGATTTTAACCTGCATTATCTATGAGATGATTTTCAGACATATTACACTATGTGGAACTCTGCTGACCTTTTTTTTCCCATATAGATCTACAAGCTGGAGAGCTACTGCTTGAGGAACACTAATGAAGGGGAAGTCTAGGATGTAACTGGCTTTGTTGTAATGCACAACATGTAGAGTTAGCCTAAATGTCGGATAATATAAGGGTGAGACTCGCATAATGCCAGTCTGGGATGTAAATAAACGCCATAGTCTTAGATGGCAATATGTGTATCGGTATAGGGCTGGCAGCGCCTAGCTGTATGTTACGCCTCTACGTATCCATAACACTTACTGTGCCAGTGTCAAGTGTGAACACAAGAATGGGTGTATTGGGGTGTGAGATGTCGGCTGGCAGGGCTCCTACGGGAGCTGTGAGCACACGCTGGTGCATTAGTGACTGGTATGGGAGACAGCACTTCTCTCCGAGCTATAAATACACATATGAGTGTGAGGGGGAGGCTAGCGCTACATGTGTCTGATCCATGACTATAAGCATTGCGTGCTACATAGACTTGATGTGCGAGTCATTTGACAGTCCACGTCTACTCTTTATATCAGTGTTTCCCAACCAAGGTGCCTCCAGCTGTTGCAAAACTACAACTCCCAGCATGCCTGGACAGCCAACGGCTGTCCAGGCATGCTGGGAGTTGTAGTTTTGCAACAGCTGGAGGCACTCTGTTGGGAAACACTGCTTTATATTATGATGGTATAGCAGGGTATGTCATACAATGAATATTACTGTGCTTTAGTGTTCTGAAGGTTAGGATGGCGATACCTCTGATAACCATTACAAATAGTTATCCTCAATCCACAGGATAGGGGACAACATGCTGAACATTTGGGGCCCGAGTGCAGGAGCCCCCACCTATGAGGAGAAAGAAGGCAAAATGCCTCAGCAATGTTCAGAAGCCCTCCGCGTGGCAAAATGCCTCAACAATGTTCAGAAGCCCTCCGCGTGGCAAAATGCCTCAGCAATGTTCAGAAGCCCTCTGCATGGCAAAATGCCTCAACAATGTTCAGAAGCCCTCCGCGTGGCAAAATACCTCAGCAATGTTCAGAAGCCCTCCGCGTGGCAAAATACCTCAACAATGTTCAGAAGCCCTCCGCGCGGCAAAATGCCTCAGAAATGTTCAGAAGCCCTCCGCGTGGCAAAATGCCTCAGCAATGTTCAGAAGCCCTCCGCGTGGCAAAATGCCTCAACAATGTTCAGAAGCCCTCCGCGTGTCAAAATGTCTCAACAATGTTCAGAAGCCCTCCGCGTGGCAAAATGCCTCAACAATGTTAAGAAGCCCTCCGCGTGACAAAATGCCTCAACAATGTTCAGAAGCCCTCCGCGTGGCAAAATGCCTCAACAATGTTCAGAAGCCCTCCGCGTGGCAAAATGTCTCAGCAATGTTCAGAAGCCGTCCGCGTGGCAAAATGCCTCAGCAATGTTCAGAAGCCCTCCGCGTGGCAAAATACCTCAACAATGTTCAGAAGCCCTCCGCGTGGCAAAATGCCTCAGCAATGTTCAGAAGCCCTCCGCGTGGCAAAATGCCTCAGAAATGTTCAGAAGCCCTCCGTGTGGCAAAATGCCTCAGCAATGTTCAGAAGCCCTCAGCGTGGCAAAATGCCTCAACAATGTTCAGAAGCCCTCCGCGTGTCAAAATGTCTCAACAATGTTCAGAAGCCCTCCGCGTGGCAAAATGCCTCAACAATGTTAAGAAGCCCTCCGCGTGACAAAATGCCTCAACAATGTTCAGAAGCCCTCCGCGTGGCAAAATGCTTCAGCAATGTTGAGAAGCCCTCCGCGTGGCAAAATGCCTCAGCAATGTTCAGAAGCCCTCCGCGTGGCAAAATGCCTCAGCAATGTTCAGAAGCCCTCCGCGTGGCAAAATGCCTCAGCAATGTTCAGAAGCCCTCCGTGTGGCAAAATGCCTCAGCAATGTTCAGAAGCCCTCCGCGTGACAAAATGCCTCAGCAATGTTCAGAAGCCCTCCGCGTGACAAAATGCCTCAACAATGTTCAGAAGCCCTCCGCGTGGTGCACTCCACTCTTTTCAGGGTGAATTTACCCTTCGTTCTTGCAATAGAGGTTATCACCCACCGATTAGCATGTTATCCCTATCCAAAGAATAATTGACATAGGAATACCCCTTTAAGTAGTTGTAAACTAAGGGGAAAGGGCGCACCTCCATCCGCTAACAATACTTATAAAGCTGGGTTTATATACATATAGGGGAGATTTATCAAAACCTGTGTAGTGACAAAGTTGACCAGTTGTCCATAGCAACCAATCAGATCGCTTCTTTCATTTTTAATGAGGCCTGTGAAAAATGAAAGAGATCTGACAGGTTGCTATGGGCAACTGCACCGCTTTTCCTCTACACAAGTTTTGATAAATCTCCCCCATAGCATATAAGTCTTTTTAGCCAATAGCAGAAGTGGGTCCAAAACAAAGGAAAACATTCAGATTTTTTTCAGAATAGTTTTCTATACTAACCAAAATGCTGTGTGAGAAACCAGGTTTGTGACTTTGCACAGTTTTTTTCAAACTCAAAATCAAACAAGTGAAACTTTATTCATAATGGAATGAAAAGTTAAAGGGTTACTCCGCTCCCCAGCATCCGCAAAATTCCACCTCCACCTTCCTGGACACAGTGTGTGTGGTCCCCAGCGAGTTCTCCCCCCCCCCCCCAACACCAGCCTTGATTAGTAGATCTCCTCCTATACTCAAACAGGGTGAGATCTATCAATCGAGAATGGTGGGATGGGAATAAGCCCTCAGGGACCGCCCTAGGATTTGAAGTTAAAGGGGTACTCCCGTGGAAAACTTTTTTTTTTTATTCAACTGGTGCCAGAAAGTTAAACAGATTTGTAAATTACTTCTATTAAAAAATCTTAATCCTTTCAGTACTTTTAAGGGTCTGTATACTACACAGGAAATGGTTTTCTTTTTGGAACACAGAGCTCTCTGCTGACATCATGACCACAGTGCTCTCTGCTGACATCTCTGTCCATTTTAGAAACTGTCCAGAGCAGCATATGTTTGCTATGGGGATTTTCTCCTACTCTGGACAGTTCTTAGCTTCTGGACAGAGATGTCAGCAGAGAGCACTGTGGTCATGATGTCAGCAGAGAGCTCTGTGTTCCAAAAAGAAAACCATTTCCTCTGTAGTATACAGACCCTTAAAAAGTACTGGAAAGATTAAGATTTTTTAATAGAAGTAATTTACAAATCTGTTTAACTTTCTGGCATCAGTTGATTTTTTTTTTTTAAGTTTTCCACGGGAGTACCCCTTTAGGGGAGCCTGACAGTTTCTTTTTAAAGGGATTACCCAGGATTAGAAAAACAAAGTTGCATTCTTACAGAAACAGTGCCACCCCTGTCCTCAGGTTGTGTGTGGTATTGCAGCTCAGTTCTACACAACCTGACGACAGGCGAGTGTAATTTTTTAGAAGAAAACAACAATTTTTTTCTAATCCTGGATAATCCGTTTTAAAGCTATTGCTCAGTATTGTACATTTATTAGTAGGCATACCATAGTCTGTGCCATGAATATACCCAATGGTGTACTGCAGTGGTCCCCACCCCAGTCCTTAGTACAGTGTTTCCAAACCAGGGTGCCTCCAGCTGTTGCAAAACTACAACTCCCTGCATGCCCAGACAGCCGTAGGCTGTCCGGGCATGCTGGGAGTTGTAGTTTTGCAACAGCTGGAGGCGCCCTGGTTGGGAAACACTGCCTTAGTATGTTGTATATTGGGAGAGTATGATCACATGTAATGTTGCTGTATATTTCGGGGGTCCATCTGAAAGTATGTATACATGTAACAGTGTGTGTATACGATTTCGGACTTCCTTCTATACAGAATGGGGCTTGTATAGGTTCTACGGGGCCATATGGATGGTAAGGAGGTGAAATCTTGTAATGGTGGGAGCATAGTGTTCAATAGGGTATGTCCGAAGGTAATGGTGGACGTTGGCACATACCTTATGAGGCTCTGATGGACAGATAAGGTGGCTGGCGACGCCAATGTTTGTGCTCTGAATGGTGTATCGGCATGTGAGGGTAAGGCTGGCACTAGTTTTATATTGGAAATGTGACACTCCGTCTCTGGAAGCATATTGAGGCTTGAGGCTGGCAGCTGCACAGTGTGTGTTTACACAGACATTACCGCGGACTGTGTAACTACCGCTAATATAGCAAGAGCTGGAAAAGATGGTCGAAGACGGAAAATAAGAGATAGGATAGTGGGGAGGAGAGGAGCTCCGGAGAGAGGAGAGGAGCTCCGGAGAGAGAAGAGGCGTGAAAGGCCGGAGAACACGGAGAGGGAAGAATGGAGGGCGCGTGAATTAACTTTACTAACCCAAAGATGATGAAGGGAGAATGTAATGGAGGAGGAAATAAAAGAGACAGACGGGAAGGAATGAGACAGCTGGACAGCCACAGACCCTGCAAGTGTCAATCTGGTTTACAGTAATGTCTGTCTATAATGTAACCCAGAAGGTGCAGGATAGCAGAGCATGATGGAGGGAGGGATGGAGATGTGAGATAGTACAGGGTATCACCAGGGATGGTGGGGAAGGAGAAGAGCGAGGGGCGGCAGAGATGGAAAGTAAAAAAAGAGAGAAGAGAAATGGTCACAAAAAGTGAGGGAGACGGAGCTGAGGCGTAAGGGGCAAACAGGGAGGGAATGTGCATGGACCCAACCATGAGAAGGAAGAGAGGACGAGGCCAAGAGGGGAGAGAAACAAGGCGGGCGAGAAGATCGTAAAAAGAAGGAAACAAAGACAAGTACATCAGGGAAGAAGCAGTAAGATGACAAGAGTAGAACAGGAGCAAAAGAAAGAAAGAAAAAAGGCGCATGGGACTACCGAGAAGAGACGGAGCCGCTGGGAAGAGAAAAAAAAAAGGGAAGTGGCGAGAAGACAAAGAAAAATGTGGAAAAAAAGAGGGGTGACAGGATTGGATTAGCGCACAAGAGTGATGGTACCAGAGATAATGGGAGAAAGAGAGACATCCATATTGATGGAGTGTGAACGCGAGCCAGAAAGGATAAGATATATGGCAGTGTTCCCCTTACTCTCCTCCCTGCTCCCCCACAGTAACAGAGCCGCAGGACGGACCCCTCCCCTCCCCTGCTTTCTGCACTATTGATAAATACATTAGTATGTGCGGGATATGAAGCAGCTGCAGAGCTGGCAGAGCGGGGGTTAACCCTGGCACTGCCGCAGTACATGGGAACGGGCGGAGAAGGCGGATAGAGATGTGCCAACATTCTGCGGATCGGAGCGGGTTAACAGCTGGAGCCTTACCTTCCAGCCCCGGCCTCCACGTGGTTCATTATGGAGAATTCTTGGAATCAACAGCTGCTTTGTGTTTGCTGCATTAAAATGAGACAAGTCTGCGACTAACTGCTGAGTGTGTATGAGAGATAGATATGAGATGGGTGGGTAGATATTATAGATAGATAGATATGAGATAGATGGATAGAAAGATAGATATGAGATGGATAGATATGAGATGGATAGATAGATATGAGATAGATAGATAGATATGAGATAGATAGATAGATAGATATGAGATGGATAGATATTATAGATAGATAGATATGAGAGATAGATGGATAGAAAGATAGATATGAGATGGATAGATATGAGATGGATAGATATGAGATGGATTGATAGATATGAGATAGATGGATATGAGATAGATGGATAGAAAGATAGATATGAGATAGATGGATAGAAAGATAGATATGAGATGGATAGATATGAGATGGATAGATATGAGATGGATAGATAGATATGAGATAGATGGATATGAGATAGATGGATAGAAAGATAGATATGAGATGGATAGATAGATATGAGATGGATAGATAGATATGAGATGGATAGATATGAGATAGATGTATAGAAAGATAGATATGAGATGGATAGATAGATATGAGATGGATAGATATGAGAGATAGATAGATAGATATGAGATAGATAGATATGAGATAGATAGATAGATAGATAGATATGAGAGATAGATATGAGAGAGATAGATATGAGATGGATAGATATGAGATAGATGGATAGAAAGATAGATATGAGATGGATAGAGAGATGGATAGATATGAGATAGATAGATATGAGATAGATAGATGGATATGATAAAGATGTGAGATAGATAGATAGATAGATATGAGATAGATAGATACTTTAAGGAAAAGGCAGTGGCACTTCAGATTGTGAAAAAGTGAGATTATTTATTCATCTCTATGTGCAGTGACGTTTCGATGGTCTCGCACCTTTTCTCTCAAGCTTGAGAAAGATGGTGTGAGACCATCGAAACGTCGCTGCACATAGAGATGAATAAATAATCTCACTTTTTCACAATCTGGAGTGCCACTGCCTTTTCCTTAAAGTACTTACAGAGGATCCTGGAACGGGACCCTGGCTGGGAGGCACCCATTCACAACCCGGGAGGGCTGCTTTCTTCCTTGATCTAGATAGATAGATAGATAGATATAGATAAATAGATAGATGGATGGATGGATGGATGGATAGATGTTAGATAGATAGATAAATAAATAGATAGATAGGAGATAGATGATATGAGATAGATAGATAGATAATAGATCTGAGAAAGAAATATGAGAAAGAAAGAAAGATAAATAGACAGACAGATAAATATGAGAGATAGATCGATAGATAAAAACACTACTTCTGTCCACAGGTTGTGTCTGGTATTGCAGCTCAGCTCTACAGAAGCAAATGAGACTGAGCTGCAGTACTATACACAACCTGTGGGCAGGAGTGGTGCTGTTTTTGCAAAAAAAAAAAAAAAAGAAGCAGCATTTTTCCATTGAGAAACTCCTTTAACTGATAAGAGAGAGATAAAGAGGTAAAAAGATAAATAGATGGCTCCATAGACTTCAATAGAAAGTTAGATTTAAAAAAAAGCACAGTGTTTTTTTTTTTTTCTATCTATTTTACTGCCTGTTCTGTATTTGTTTCACACGATGTGAACCCAGCTTTATACTATGAATGCCAAGTACCTTGATCTGGGTGTCTCTGGAATCCTATCCTATCAGTCTCAATGGCTGGTTGGGGGACTTGCACTCTGGCGAGAGACCTATGGGGGGGGGGGGGGATTTATCAATACAAGTGCAGTGGAAAAGTGGAGCAGTTACCCATAGCAACCAGATAGATTTTTATTTTCCTTACAAAGGCCTCTGAAAAATAAAAGAAGTGATCTGGTCGCTATGGGCTCCACTTTTCCTCTGAACAGGTTTAGACAAATGGGAGGGGGGGGGGGCACCAATCTTCAGGAGTGGAAAACTATACAGCTACCAAATTTGTGAAGGACGGACCTGATGGAGTATGAAGGGGCCAGCTAATGGTTAAACATAAAACAGATGGGCCACTACATAGCTGCGCATTCCCTAAACTAAATTAGCATTTATGTAAATGAGGAGGCACTTTAAAGGGATTAACCAGCCAGTCCATTTTATTCCAAAAGTCATGAATGCTGGTAAGAGCTACTTTAAAGGGGGCACCGTCAGATTCAAAATCTTGTTATATGTTGTACATCTTGGCAAAACATAAACCTTTCTTATATACTTTATAAGAAAATGTTATGTATAAAAAGTCATTGCTTATAAAAAAAGACCACTCCATATCATCCAAAACATAATCCTATCCGACTGCAGCATCAGCTTTGTCCCAGCTGAAGGACAGACATGGACAAAGTCCAGGAGGTGGGGGCACTCCTCTGTGCTCACTCCTGTCCTGTCAGACTGCAGCATGAAAACAGAGAGAAGGGGATACAGAACAGCCTGCAGTGGTTGGATGAAGACACCCAGCACAGCACAGAAGACTCAGGGATGAAGTGAAGTCATGAAGAGTGGGGACACGCCCCCTCCAGAGCAAAGGAGGAAAAACCAAGTGAGCCACAGATAGAAGGTATTTGTGAGAGAAATATAGGTGCAAGACACATTAAAATTATATGCACATGATCAGGATTTGTGAGATACAACAGGTATGCTAATAATGTTTTTAGCCAAAATAGCAAAACAAAAACCCAACACCTTTTAAATCACTTTTGCTTTCATGCATTCATAGTTCTGCTGCTGTTGGGGGATGGCTGTGAGCAGAATCCGTCTCCTTCCACTTCTGGCAGCTGGCATGTGGACCCTTCTTACTTCTACTGTAGAATGAGGTTTTTTTTCAGATATACTGCCATACAGAGCTTCTGCTGCTTCCCAGATTTTTTGTTGCCATATTTTATTTCCACCATATATTGTGCATACCGGCCATCTTCTTTGAGACGACTACCTTTTTTGTGCACTTGGTGGTCATCTTCAAGGGGTACTCCGGTGGAAAACTTTTTTTTTTTTAAATCAACTGGTGCCAGAAAGTTAAACATATTTGTAAATTACTTATATTAAAAAAATCTTAATCCTTCCAGTACTTATTAGCTGCTGAATACTACAGAGGAAATTGTTTTCTTTTTTGAACACAGAGCTCTCTGCTGACATCACGAGCACAGTGTTCTCTGCTGACATCTCTGTCCATTTTAGGAACTGTTCAGAGTAGGAGAAAATCCCCATAACAAACATATACTGCTCTGGACAGTTCCTAAAAAGGACAGAGATGTCAGCAGAGAGCACAGTGCTCGTGATTCAGCAGAGAACTCTGTGTTCCAAAAAGAAAATAATTTCCTCTGTAGTATTCAGCAGCTAATAAGTACTGGAAGGATTAAGATTTTTTAATAGAAGTAATTTACAAATCTGTTTAACTTTCTGGCACCAGTTGATTTAAAAAAAAAGTTTTCCACCGGAGTACCCCTTTAAAGAGGTTTCACTATGTATACCGCTGATTGTCAACTACCTTACACATGTCCTATTGGATTTTAACTACCCAT
The DNA here is from genome assembly GCF_029499605.1 of Hyla sarda. Lineage (NCBI taxonomy): Eukaryota > Metazoa > Chordata > Amphibia > Anura > Hylidae > Hyla > Hyla sarda. The sequence continues at coordinate 29,971,618 of NC_079200.1, forward strand.
TACCTCTATTTTTGGGTAGATAATGTCAATATGTTCCATCGCTTCCTAAATGGTCATATGCTTCCAATAGGTAATACCACTGGAATACAATATGCTACTATACAATAGAAAACTTTTTCTGCTCTATGGAATATTCTTATAGATTTCCACTGAAAGATTCCGCTGCATGGACCTAGTATTGGTGTCAATCGGCTTTCATTGACCCATTAAAGGGGTACTCCGCTGGAATTATTATTTTTAAATCAACTGGTGCCAGAAAGTTAAACAGATTTGTAAATTACTTCTATTTAAAAATCTTAATCCTTCCAGTACTTATCAGCTTCTGTATGATGCAGAAGAAATGGAGTGGTTCTTTTCAGTCTGACCACAGTGCTCTCTGCTGACACCTCTGTCCATGTCAGGAACTGTCCAGAGCAGAATAGGTTTGCTATGGGGATTTTCTCCTGTTCTGGACAGTTCCTGACCAGGACAGAGGTGTCAGCAGAGAGTACTGTGGTCAGACTGAAAAGGGACCACTTAATTTCTTCTGCAGCATACAGCAGCTGATAAGTACTGGAAGAATTAAGATTTTTTAATAGCAGTCATTTACAAATCTGTTTAACTTCCTGGCACCAGTTAATAAAAAAAATTGTTTTCCACCGGAGTACCCCTTTAACACAGTGGATACCAGACCTGCCAAACACGTTTATTCTTTCGTTGGAATTATTGATGGACTGCATTGCTGTCAATGGTGACGGAGCAGGTCCACGCGGTCCTAGCGCCGATGGATTTTGGTGACTCAAAATATCCCTAAGGATTTCCCAACATATACTTAAAGGGGTATTCCAGGGGAAAAAAAATGTTTATTTTATTTTATTTTTTTTTTTTATCAACTGGCTCCAGAAAGTTAAACAGATTTGTAAATTACTTCTATTAAAAAAATCTTAATCCTTTCAAAAATTATCAGCTGCTGAAGTTGAGTTGTTGTTTCCTGTCTGGCAACAGTGCTCTCTGCTGACATCTCTGCTTGTCTCGGGAACTGCACAGAGTAGAAGAGGTTTGCTATGGGGATTTGCTTCTAAACTGTCATCGGAGAGAACTTAGACAGAAAAGAACAACTCAACTTCAGAAGCTCATAAGTACTGAAAGGATGAAGATTTTTTAATAGAAGTAATTTACAAATCTGTTTTACTTTCTGGAGCCAGTTGATATAACCCCTTTAAGTTCAGTGGTCTCAAACTGTGGCCCTCCAGATGTGGCAAAACTTCAACTCCCAGCATGCCCGGACAGCCAACGGCTGTCCGGGCATGCTGGGAGTTGAAGTTTTGCAACATCTGGAGGGCCACAGTTTGAGCCTGCTGCCTAAGATGCATGCCACTGGATAGGCATCAATTTTCCATTGGTTCTTATGTTGTGCTGTAATGTGTGGTATTGGTCTCTATATTTGACGCCTCTGAATGGAATAATGTAGTCTACTGCGCAATTCCATACAGCAGAGGTAAACATTATTTATTTATTTTTTAAATCAACTGGGGCCAGAAAGTTTAACAGATTTGTAAATTACTTCTATTAAAAAATCTTAATCCTTCCAGTACTTATTAGCTGCTGTATGCTCCACAGGAAGTTCTTGTCTTTTTGAATTTCCTTTCTGTCTTGACCACATGGCTATCTGCTGACACTGGTGCCAGAAAGTTAAATAGATTTGTAAATGACTTCTATTAAAAAATCTTAATCCTTCCAGTACTTCTTAGCTGCTGTATGCTCCACAGGAAGTTTTTGTCTTTTTGAATTTCCTTTCTGTCTTGACCACATGGCTATCTGCTGACACTGGTGCCAGAAAGTTAAATAGATTTGTAAATTACTTCTATTAAAAAAATCTTAATCCTTCCAGTACTTATTAGCTGCTGTATGCTCCACAGGAAGTTCTTGTCTTTTTGAATTTCCTTTCTGTCTTGACTACATGGCTATCTGCTGACACTGGTGCCAGAAAGTTAAATAGATTTGTAAATTACTTCTATTAAAAAATCTTAATCCTTCCAGTACTTATTAGCTGCTGTATGCTCCACAGGAAGTTCTTGTCTTTTTGAATTTCCTTTCTGTCTTGACCACATGGCTCTCTGCTGACACTGGTGCCAGAAAGTTAAATAGATTTGTAAATTACTTCTATTAAAAAAAAATCTTAATCCTTCCAGTACTTATCAGCTGCTGTATGCTGCACAAGAAGTTCTTGTCTTTTTGAATTTCCTTTCCGTTTTGACCACAGTGCTCTCCGCTGACACCACTGTCCATGTAAGGAACTGTCCAGAGCAGGATAGGTTTTCTATGGGGATTTCCATGTACTCTGGACAGTTCCTAAAATGGACAGAGATGTCAGCAGAGAGCACTGTGCTCGTCATGTCAGCATAGAGCACTGTTCCAAAAAGAAAATAATTTCCTTTGTAGTATTCAGCAGCTAATAAGTACTGGAAGGATTAAGATTTTTTAATAGAAGTAATTTACAAATCTGTTTAACTTTCTGGCAACAGTTGATTTAAAAAAAAAAAAAAAAATGCTTTCCAGTGGAGTACCCCTTTAAGATACATGCCAGCTGTCCTGGAATTTGCAGGGTTGTGTAAGGGCAGTAGTGGTATGCGGGGAGGTTGCCCGTGCTGCATGGTTCAGCGTGGGAATCAGTGAACTGCAGCGTCTCACTTCAATCACATGCAAATCCACATCCTTAATCTGCTTACTAACTCAATCCCGATAGAGGTGGGGGCATCACTGAGGTACAGTGTGTATGTCCATTCTTTACAGCAATAGAAAGCCAAGGGTGACCAGATCCGGGAAATAAGACGCTGAGGTCGGAGAAGAAGTACTGGTATAAATGGAGGTAACCGAATAAAAAGCCTAAAAGAGGTGGCTATGCGCATACAGAAGTATTGGAGGAGGAGCTATAAAGAGAATAGACGTCAACCAGGATAGACGGGAAAGAATAGAAACATGGAGAGAAAGAACAAGGAATCTATGAATATACAGAGACAAGTATTTGGTGGTGGTATGGATGTATTAAAGGGGTACTCCGGCGCTAAGACATCTTATGGATAGGGGATAAGATGCCTGATCGCGGGGGTCCCGCCGCTGGGGCCCCGTGATCTTGCACGCAGCACCCCGTTACAATCAGTACCCGGAGCATGTTCGCTCAGGGTCTGATTACTGGTGATCACAGGGGCCGGAGCATTGTGACGTCACGGCCCTGCCCCCGTATGATGTCACGCTCCGCCCCCTCAATGAAAGCCTATGGGAGGGGGCGTGGCAGACGTGGGGGTTGGCCAAGCCCCTGTGACATCACAGTTATGCCCCCTCAATGCAAGTCTATGGGAGGTGGTGTGACAGCTGCAGGGGTTGACTAAGCCCCTGTGACATCACGGCCGCGCCCCCTCAATGCAAGTCTATGGGAGGGGGCTTGACAGCCGCGGGGTCGGCCACACCCCTCGTGACATCACAGCTTCGCCCCCTCAATGCAAGTCTATGGAAGGGGGCATGACGGCCGTCATGCCCCCTCCCATAGACTTGCATTGAGCAGGCCTGGCCTTGATATCACGAGGGGCGTGGCTGACCCCCGCAGCACGAAAACAGCTTTCAGAACATTTACTTCCTAACGCTAGCCAATGGAGTACCCCTTTAAGGGTTCTGGATCCACAATGTTCATGTGTTCAACCAATAACACCTGAATTCAGTGCAACTACTGGCACAACCATAAAAGAAGCAGAGGTTGGACCTTGTTGCCTATTGAGGCCCAATATTCCCAAAGAATAGCTAAAAATAATACATAATATTTGGGGGTCAACTGTTAGGGAACCTGTCACCACCTCGATCTGTCTTCCAAAATAATTGTCTTCCCTGTGACATAATAATTCTGGAACATGTTTTCTTAGAACACTTCATAGTGCTGAAACTCTGCTATTGCTCTTAAGTTTATGAATGAATTGACAACTGGGTGTGGCCAAGATGTCTGTACAATACTGTCCAATCAGTGGTAACAGTGCCAAGCTGTGCAGGGGGACACCCCTTTGACATGGAAATGCCTAAGGGGGTACTCTGGTGAGAAACAACTCCAGGTAGTTGCACAAGTATGTAATCTACTTGTTTAGGCCTTGTCCATATTGCTGTTCGCATCCGACCCATTATGGATCTGATAAGCTCATTTTTATTTTATCCAATCGGACCCTAAAACGGGTCGGATGCGAACGGCTACAATTTATTTCTCTGCTGAACTCCCGTCCTTCTGGCTGGATTGCCGACGGAACTCCGAATAGCGGAGTCCGACAGCAATGTGAACGAGGCCATAGACTCCCCGTCCCTCCAACAGGAAGTAGGGAATTCCTTGAAATAGCATCTTATGTTGTCTGTAATGGCGGCCATCTTATAGACAACATGTAACCACAGGGGGTCTGGCCGGCTCCTTCTACTGAATACATACAGCCTGCCCTAAAACAGCACCATCTGCAGATGTGCTCAGCAACTTTTGGGGACTCTACACTGTCCTGATCTATAAGGGTACGTTCAGACGAGCGGATCAACACCATTTTTTACGCTGTGGATCTGCCGACGAAGGACCGCTACAGGGTGCCTTTAGATGTGCCTGCTCGGAGCGACAATAGGCTACTACGAGCAGACACACTGCGAGGTGCGAGGTGCCGCAGGCATGCGCAGTATACTCACACATCGCTGCTGCTCTCGGCCTAGCAGGGGGAGCAGCCGCAATGTGCGCGAGTACACCGCGCCTGCGCGGCGACTCACACATTGCAGCAGTGTGTCTGCTCATAGCAGCGTAGTGCCGCTCCGAGCAGGCACATCTAAAGGCACCCTGTAGGGTTCCTTCGGTGGAGCGGATCCGCAGCGTAAAATGCGCTGTGAATCCACTTGTCTGAACGTACCCTTAGGCTACGTGCACACCAACGCAGAGCACCAATCCTCATCAGGGACTGTCCGGGGCCAAACAATGAAGCCGAACGGAGCCTTTAGATAACCGACACCGCAGGCTCCTTACAGATCCCATTGACCTGAAGGGGGTCCGTCGGGTGACCGTTATTTTAGGGGTGTTGAACGGAGAGACAATATATCGGAGGACGTACTGTATTTTATTCTCCACTCAATTCCTGTCCTCTCTGCGGCTTGAACGAAGGAGCCCCCCCCCCTTTAGCTTGAACGAAGGAGCCCCCCACCCTTTAGCGGAGCCCAATGGCAGTGTGAACTTTAACCTTACAGGACTAGGAACCCTGACGTATTTATCTAGATTTATCCAACAAAACAATGAGCCATAAAAGAAGACTCAATAAGGCACTTATGACCTAAACAATGGTCAAAGAAATTATTTCTAGTCTGTGAAATATATAAACCACTCACAACATTTCGCGATACTTCTTAGACCTCTTATGTTGGATTGTACGTAAAAATAGCCTAAGTATATGCAAATCCACAGATCATAGCTGTAAGACCTAAAGAGGAAAATACATCCGCAGATTGAAGGCAACAACATAACAAAGGCACAAGCGGCAATCTGAATGGGTCTAGACCAGTGTTTCCTAATCCAGCATGCCTCCAGCTGTTGCAAAACTACAACTCCCAGCATGGCCGGACAGCCTCCGGCTGTCCGGCCATGCTGGGAGTTGTAGTTTTGCAACAGTTGGAGACACGATAGTTGGGAAACACTGGTCTAGACATATATATATATATATAAGGGATCGACCGATTATCGGTTTGGCCGATATGCCGATAATGCCCCACCCCCCAGCCAGAGACGACCGTCGCCGCCGCTGCCCCATTGCCTCCCCCCATCCTCTGCCCACATACCGCCGCCACTGCCCCATTTCCTCCCCTCATCCTCTGCCCTCATACCGCCGCCGCTGCCCCATTGCCTCCCCCATCCTCTGCCCACATACCGCCGCCGCTGCCCCATTGCCTCCCCCCATCCTCTGCCCACATACCGCCGCCGCTGCCCCATTGCCTCCCCTCATCCTCTGCCCAAATACCGCCGCCGCATTGCCTCCCCTCATCCTCTGCCCAAATACCGCCGCCGCTGCCCCATTGCCTCCCCTCATCCTCTGCCTACATACCGCCGCCGCTGCCCCATTGCCTCCCCCCATCCTCTGCCCACATACCGCCGCCGCTGCCCCATTGCCTCCCCCCATCCTCTGCCCACATACCGCCGCCGCTGCCCCATTGCCTCCCCTCATCCTCTGCCCACATACCGCCACCGCTGCCCCATTGCCTCCCCCCATCCTCTGCCCACATGCTGCCGCCCCATCGCCCCCCCATCCTCTGCCAACATACCGCCGCCACCCCATTACCTCCCCCCCCCCCATCCTCTGCCCACATACCGCCGCCGCCCCATCGCCTCCCCCCATCCCCGGTGTTATAATTACCTGTTCCCGGGGTCCGTGATCCTTCTGGCTCCTGCGCTGTTGCTGTGCTCTGCGTAATGACGAGTGACGTCCCCAATGCAACGTCACCGTCAGTGCGCACAGTGACAGCGCAGGGGCGAGTGGTTGCGTCGAAATAGCCGATAACTTATACTGGAATATCGGTATAAGTTATCGGCCTGAAAGGTGATAGATTATCGGTATCGGCTCTAAAAAATCGATATTGGGCGATACCTAATATATATATATATATATATATATATATATATATCTTCACATACATCAAAAAAGTAACTCATAGGATGAAAAAACACCAGATAACCATGGAATCATGTCTGCCGATCACATTGGGGGACATTTATCAAAGCATTTATTAGGTTTCTTTTTGCTTAAAATTTACGCAAAAAAGTCGCGACTACTCTATTTTTTGTGCGACTTTTTTACTGTGCAGTGCCCTAAGAAAATAAATAAATAAACTTGCTTACCAAAGCAAAAAGTGATTTTTGACCTTCAGTGGTCAGAGATTTATCAAGTGCGAAAGTCGCAAAAAAGTCGCATCGCATGAAAAAAACTACTAAAATTTACTCCAGCTCAGACATGGAGCAGAAAAAGCCATCAACAGCACATAAGCAAAAACATAGTAAGAAAAAAAGAACAAAAAAAAAAGAAAATATAAGCAAACATTGATAAATGTCCCCCATTGTCTGCACGTGTCGCTATAGGTGAACCTCTTAGCCTCGGCCTGTACATTATCATGGCATATATTGAGCCTTACAATGTTGCTAATGCTCATTGCACACAGATGAATACATGGAAATAAGCCGTATAGAATATGCTGTAAGGATCTGCTCATCCAAACTCCTTACCATAGATATAAAGTGTATCCATGCGGCCCTGAAGGTCATGTTCTTTAGCCGCCTTATGTGATCTAGATTCAGACAGGCCTATAACAGTCTCTAATTGGCCTCAACATATCCCCAACATATCCCCAACATATCCCCAACATATCCCCAAGATATCCTCAACATATCCCCAACATATCCCCAAGATATCCTCAACATATCCCCAAGATATCCTCAACATATCCCCAAGATATCCTCAACATATCCCCAACATATCCTCAACATATCCTCAACATATCCCCAACATATCCCCAACATATCCCCAACATATCCTCAACATATCCTCAACATATCCCCAACATATCCCCAACATATCCCCAACATATCCCCAACATATCCTCAACATTTCCTCAACATATCCTCAACATTTCCCCAACATATCCCCAACATATCCTCAACATATCCCCAACATATCCCCAACATATCCCCAAGATATCCCCAAGATATCCCCAACATATCCCCAACATATCCCCAACATATCCTCAACATATCCCCAACATATCCCCAACATATCCTCAACATATCTTCAATATATCCCCAACATATCCCCAACATATCCCCAACATATCCTCAACATATCCTCAACATATCCCCAACATATCCTCAAAATATCCCTAACATATCCCCAACATATCCCCAACATATCCCCAACATATCCCCAACATATCCCCAACATATCCTCAACATATCCCCAACATATCCCCAACATATCCCCAACATATCCTCAAGATATCCCCAACATATCCTCAACATATCCTCAAGATATCCCCAACATATCCTCAACATATCCCCAACATATCCCCAACATATCCTCAAGATATCCCCAACATATCCTCAAGATATCCCCAACATATCCCCAACATATCCCCAACATATCCCCAACATATCCTCACACCTTTTGTTTGAATAGTTATTGTGTAATTTGATGTCTGATACTTGTCGTTGTTTGTACCCCATAATTGTAAGCGCTGCTGAATCTGTAGGCGCTATATAAATAAATAAATAAATCTAGATGTATTACGGCTCTATACACTGCTACAGGATCTAACCTCACAATGTGGCTACTGTGTGTGTGTGAATCTTAAAGGGGTACTCTGCTGGAAAACATTTTTTTTTTTTCAACTGGTGCCAGAAAGTTAAACAGATTTGTAAATTACTTCTATTTAAAAATCTTAATCCTTCCAGTACTTTTTAGCTGCTGAATACTATAGAGGAAATTTTTCCAGCGGAGTACCCCTTTAAACCCGTTCCATTGGAAATTTAGTCCAATCTTTTTTTTTTTTTTAAGTATTCAGTATAGCTGGTAATGTATTATTGCACAAACCTACACCACCTAATAGGACACATACAAATGTGTCATATGCCAGAGCACATAGATTAAAGGGGTACTCTGGCACTTAGACATCTTATTCCCTATTCAAAGGATAGGGGATAAGATGCCTGATCGCTGGGGTCCTGCTGCTGGGGACCACCGTGATCTTGCACACGGCACCCCATTTATAATCAGTCCCCGAAGCGTGTTCGCTCCGGTCTGATTACTGTCGATCACGGGGACGGAGCGTTGTGACGTCAAGGCTCCGCCCTGTGTGATGTCACACTCCGCCCCCTCAATGCAATCCTATGGGAGGGGGCGTGACAGCCTGAATGCGGGACCCCCGCGATCAGGCATCTTATCCCCTATCCTTTGGATAGGGGATAAGATGTCTAAGCGCCGGAGTACCCCTTTAAACCAATCTCTGCAGCTCGCCGGTTTCCACAATTGCGCAGAACTGATCAAGTCTGTGAACCATTTTGGTAAATTTTGAGAAATTGTGTAAAAATAAACCAAACAAACGGGTAAAATCTCTATTACCTCACACCAAAGTTGTAAGGTGTCTTTTAGTTACCGTATCCTAGAAGAGAGGTTTTAAAGGGTACCTCTCATCAAATAAACTTTTTGATATATTTTAGATGAATGAATGTTGAATAACTTTCCAATAGCATGTTAATGAAAAATATGCTTCTTTCTATTGTATTTTTCCCGATCAGTCCTGTCAGCAAGCATTTCTGACTCATGCTGGAGTCCTAAACACTCAGAGCTGCCAGCCTGCTTTGTTCACAGCCTAACAGGCTGTGAACAAAGCAGGCTGGCAGCTCTGAGTGTTCTCCTTTGTGAACAAAGCAGACTAGCAGCTCGTAGTGTTTAGGACTCCAGCATGAGTCTGAAATGCTTGCTGCCAGGACTGGTAGGGAGACCCCTAGTGGTCATTTCTTCAAAGTGGAAAATTAAATAGAAAGAAGCATATTTTTTAATAACAAGCAATTGTAAAGTTATTCTGCATACATTAATCTATAATATATCAAAAGTTTTTTTGATGAGAGGTACCCTTTAAGATTTGAGTTTCCAGGATATTCTAAATATTTACTAGAGGCTGGAGCAGTGTTTCCCAACCAAGGTGCATCCAGCTGTTGCATCCAACATGGGAGTTGTACTCTTGCAACAGCTGGAGGCACCCCGGTTGGAAACCACTGGGCTGGAGACAAAAATCATACTTGTGATGCCGCCATTCGCTATGACATCATGACAGCAATCCTGGCGCTACTGCAATGCTGGAATAGCAGAGGACTTTTTTTTTTTTTGTCTCTCAATTTTTTTGAAAATCCAGGAAAACCCTTTAAACATTTGTATTCAGACAGGTGACAGTTGTGCAATGGTCATAAATCAGCCGCGGTCTACGTGTGCAGGTATTTATAACGTGGTTGATCTATAGCACTGATCTGTCGCTACAGGAAGGAGAGAACCCGAAAGGCAGTTTATACTTTATGCATCTCACTTAAAATCTATGTAAATCATCTCCCCAGATGACAGAGAAGTTAGAGGAAACCACAGGGTGAATTTTAAGAAAGGTATTATTAAATTAAGATCTCAAAAGAGACTTAGTGGCGCATAAGGACCGGAAGACGACAGTTATTGGACTAAGACAGAATAAAATTAAAGGGTTATTCTGGGAACCCCCGCAATCTCGGTGCAGCCCCCGGCATTCTGTGCAAAACTACGCCCCATGCAATTTTGCGTTGGCCCCTCCCCTCAACTGTGCGGAGATTTCCAAACATACAGCGAGGGGAGGGGAAAGGCGGAGCCTGAATTTTATTTCCACCCCTTTAAATCAAATTCATTTTCTTTATATTCTCACCTGTTTTACGCCCCCTTGGCCACATATTCACCCCAATTTCAGAGCCTACCATTCACACACATTGTTCTAGTTCACGCCCGCCTGACTATTCAGAAAAAAGTGTTCTAAATATGAAATACCTGATTTTTTAGGAAGAGGTAGGTAGGTGTAGTGACAAGATAAAAGCAGCACTGGAATAAGAACACTCAAATAATACAAAAACTAAAATTATTTTATAGTGACCTCTCAACTTACAATGGCCTCAACATACAATAGTTTCAACATACAATGGTCTTTTCTGGACCATTGTAACTTGAAAACAGATTCAACATATGTTATGGAATCTGCGAAACGTGTCAATGGCTGGAAGAACCGACCAATCAGAATGGATATTTCACTGGTAAAACCCCTGTATTAATGAAGTGTACGCACTGACTGGTGTCTGGTAGCGCCCCCTACAGTACAGGGAGGTATTACATGTTCTGTACTCTTTACCTGTATTACTGAAGTGTATGCACTGACTGGTGTCTGGTAGCGCCCCCTACAGTACAGGGAGGTATTACATGTTCTGTACTCTTTACCTGTATTACTGAAGTGTATGCACTGACTGGTGTCTGGTAGCGCCCCCTACAGTACAGGGAGGTATTACATGTTCTGTACTCTTTACCTGTATTACTGAAGTGTATGCACTGACTGGTGTCTGGTAGCGCCCCCTACAGTACAGGGAGGTATTACATGTTCTGTACTCTTTACCTGTATTACTGAAGTGTATGCACTGACTGGTGTCTGGTAGCGCCCCCTACAGTACAGGGAGGTATTACATGTTCTGTACTCTTTACCTGTATTACTGAAGAGCATGCACTGACTGGTGTCTGGTAGCGCCCCCTACAGTACAGGGAGGTATTACATGTTCTGTACTCTTTACCTATATTACTGAAGTGTATGCACTGACTGGTGTCTGGTAGCGCCCCCTACAGTACAGGGAGGTATTACATGTTCTGTACTCTTTACCTGTATTACTGAAGTGTATGCACTGACTGGTGTCTGGTAGCGCCCCCTACAATACAGGGAGGTATTACATGTTCTGTACTCTTTACCTGTATTACTGAAGTGTAGGCACTGACTGGTGTCTGGTAGCGCCCCCTACAGTACAGGGAGGTATTACATGTTCTGTACTCTTTACCTGTATTACTGAAGTGTATGCACTGACTGGTGTCTGGTAGCGCCCCCTACAGTACAGGGAGGTATTACATGTTCTGTTCTCTTTACCTGTATTACTGAAGCGTATGCACTGACTGGTGTCTGGTAGCGCCCCCTACAGTACAGGGAGGTATTACATGTTCTGTACTCTTTACCTGTATTACTGAAGTGTATGCACTGACTGGTGTCTGATAGCGCCCCCTACAGTACAGGGAGGTATTACATGTTCTGTACTCTTTACCTGTATTACTGAAGTGTATGCACTGACTGGTGTCTGATAGCGCCCCCTACAGTACAGGGAGGTATTACATGTTCTGTACTCTTTACCTGTGCCACGGTTAGCTGCTCCTTTGGACACCAGGTGAGGGCGGCTCCATTTTACTTTTTTTTTTTTTAGGACATTGCGTGTTCTGCACAGGACCCTGAAGAAGCTCCTGTCCGCTACCTAGACCAGTGTTTCCCAGTGTTGCAAAACTACAACTCCCAGCATGCCCGGACAGCCGAAGGCTGTCCGGGCATGCTGGGAGTTGTAGTTTTGCAACAGCTGGAGGCACCCTGGTTGGAAAACACTGACATAGACAGTGATTTACAGCTCCCAGCAGATCTTTATTACTTTTATATGTAAGGATTTGCATTATCTATATTAATTATCAATTTATTTTTCTTTAATCCTCACTTTTTCCTATTTTTGATGACATTTTGGGGGCTTCAGAACCAATTACCAGGTTTCCATAGAGTTATGGTCTCAACATACAATGGTTTCAACATACAATGGTCGTCCTGGAACCGATTAACATTGTAACTTGAGGGTCCACTCTACAGGGTTGTTAACTCCCCAGATGCTTATGTCTGAGGGTGCCAACAACAGAGAGTCACCGAAAAATCAACCTCAGTTCTAAAGAATTGAGAGGGCAAACAAAACGTAACTTTTATAAGTAGATAGCTAGATCAAGGAGTGTCAGGTCAACAACCTATACACCATTTATAGAGTGCTAGAATTGGTGATTTTTTTTTTTATCAACAGGTGCCAGAACGTTAAACAGATTTGTAAATTACAATTTAAAAATCTTAATCCTTCTAGTACTTATCAGCTGCTGTAGGTTCCACAAGAAGTTATTTTCTTTTTGAATTTCTGACAACAGTGCTCTCTGCTGACACCTCTGACCATGTCAGGAACTGTCCAGAGCAGTATAGGTTTGCTATGGGGAATTTGCTCTTACTCTGGACAGTTCCTTAAATGGACAGAGGTGTCAGCAGAGAGCACTGTGGTCAGAGAGCAAAGAAATTCAAAAAAGAAAAGAACTTCCTCTGGAACATGCAGTGGCTGATAAGTACTGGAAGGATTAAGATTTTTTTAATAGAAGTAATTTACAAATATGTTTAACTTTCTGGCACCAGCTGATTAAAAAAATGTTTTCCAGTGGAGTACCCCTTTAGGCTGATGCAATGAGAGGAAGAAGGGATGATATGACACCTTCCTCCCTGCTGTGCCTTTAGAGGGACCCACCTCGTTAACAGGGTGGCCTCAACCACGATGACGTTCCCTTACCTAAAATAAGGTGAGGGATAAACCAACAAACAAGCAAAAGAGACAGAAAGATACATGTTAACCATATACCAAAAAAAAATCTAAAATAGAGCGTATATACCCAACCTAAAAATGTCTAAGAAATCCTGATGGGTGAGAAGTCCTGATCCTTGTGTCTGGCAATAGGATTAGTATCACTTAATAGCGGCGATAATTGCACCCTAACCCTAATTCAACTATCAGATAGTGTAAAGTGGTATAAAAGTTAGATAACAAAGGATAATCTATAAATCCCAGCAGTCGGACCCCCGGGATCTGACACTTATGTTTTTATATCCGGAGTACTCTTTTAAGATTTTTTATTGGAAGTAATTTACAAATCTGTTTAACTTCATGGAACTAGTTTATTTAAAAACATTTGCTTTCCACCGGCATACCCCTTTATGTATGGCCAGTCTAAACCACAGCAGCCAATGAGGACTAAGGCTGTATTCACACATTGTTTTTACGTTACGGGTGCCCGGCTCTCCCGTACCCCAGCCGGACCAGCGCTGAAATCCATTTACTTTAATGAGCCAACAGGAGTCAAACGTGACTCCAGTCGGCTCATTTTTTACCCGAATCCTGTTTTTTGACCGGACCTAAAACCGTAGTATACCAGTCAGGAAATTGCATACGGGTCAAAAATGATTCAATTGGAGTCACCGTTTGACTCCGGTCGGCTCATTAAAGTAAATGGATTTCAGCGCTGGTCCGGCTGGGGTACAGGAGATCCCGGTTTGCCCCTCCCCCAGCCGGATCCGGCACCCATAACGTAAAAGCGAGGTGTGAATTCTGCCTAAAATGCATGTGGAGGGTTCAGCAAAACATTCGCTTACCGGAAGATCATTCAGCAACTGTTAGGGGTACTCCGCTGGAAAACATTTTTTTTTTTTTTTTTTAAATCAACTGGTGCCAGAAAGTTAAACAGATTTGTTAATGACTTCTATTTTAAAATCTTAACCCTCCCAGTACTTATCAGCTGCTGTATACGCCACAGGAAGTTCTTTTCTTTTTGAATTTCCTTTCTGTCTGACCACAATGCTCTCTGCTGACACCTCTGTCTATGTCAGGGACTGTCCAGAGCAGGAGAGGTTTACTATGGGGAATTGCTCCTTCTCTGGACAGTTCCTAAAATGGACCGAGGTCTCAGCAGAGAGCACTGTGGTCAGACAGAAAGGAAATTCAAAAAGAAAAAAACTTCCTATGGAGCATACAGCAGCTGATAATTACTGGAAGGATTAAGATTTTTTAATAGTCAGCAGAGAGCACTGTGGTCAGACAGAAAGGAAATTCAAAAAGAAAAAAACTTCCTATGGAGCATACAGCAGCTGATAATTACTGGAAGGATTAAGATTTTTTAATAGAAGTAATTTACAAATCTGTTTAAAGGGGTACTCCGGTGCTTAGACATCTTATCCCCTATCCATCTCCGCCCCTCAATGCAAGCCTATGGGAGGGGGAGTCATTGCTGTCACGCCCCCTCCCGTAGGCTTGCATTGAGGGGCGGAGCGTGACGTCACACGCCGTCGTCCCTGTGGTCGCAGGTAATCAGACCCGGAGCGAACACGCTCCGGGGACTGATTACAAACGGGGTGCCGTGTGCAAGATCACGGGGGTCCCCAACAGCGGGACTCCCGCGATCAGGCATCTTATCCCCTATCCTTTTGGATAGGGGATAAGATGTCTAAGCACTGGTGTACCCCTTTAACTTTCTGGCACCAGTTGATTAAAAAAAATATGTTTTTTTTCCAGCAGAGTACCCCTTTTATAGTTGCTCATTTTTAAATTACCACCCCCTCCTTCTTCCCACCAAGTAAGAGAATTCCGAATAGGAATCACTCCGGTTATAGAATTACTCGCCTCCGCCATAACAAAAACATTGATGTCTGTAGGATTTGGCTCTCTTGGAGAAATGTAGAAGCACTGAGCACTTAGTGGCATGTGTAAGGACACAGTACTAAGAAACGTACACAGAGCTGTATCAGTACGTGGAACAAAGGAGACGACAATGTTATCTGTACTGGGAGTGAATACATCTGCAGGAGTGGGGGGGGATCCAGGCACATGACCCCAAGGGATTATAGGAAAGAAGCATTTAGCGTAATTGCACTGTACACACCTCTTCACGCACTCGTCTACTTTAGTGATGAACACTTTTACGGATCAAATTTCTGGGTCTCTCTGAAAACGATGTAGGTTGGGGGGTGGGGGTGGGGATTATAAATTGGGGTTCTAAATATAGAGAAACGTTGGCTTCTAAAAATGCAGAAAAAGAGAGAGTGAGTTCTTTAAAGGGGTACTTTAAATCAACTGGTGCCAGAAAGTTAAACAGATTTGTAAATTACTTCTATTAAAAAAAAAATCTTAATCCTTCCAGTACTTATTAGCTGCTGAATACTATAGAGGAAATTCTTTTCTTTTTGGAACACAGAGCTCTCTGCTGAATCACGAGCACAGTGCTCTCTGCTGACATCTCTGTTCATTTTAAGAACTGTCCAGAGGTAGGAGAAAATCCCCATAGCAAACATCTGCTGCTCTGGACAGTTCCTAAAATGGACAGCAGAGGTCAGCAGAGAGCTCTGTGTTCCAAAAATAAAAGAATTTCCTCTGTAGTATTCAGCAGCTAATAAAGTACTGGAAGTATTAAGATTTTTTTTTAAATAGAAGTCATTTACAAATCTGTTTAACTTTCTGGCACCAGTTGATTTAAAAAAAAAAAATTTAAATAAAAAAAAAAGTTTTCCACGGAGTACCCCTTTAACTAGAAACTAGAACAAAAGAGATGAAGCATGTTGCTATGGGGATTTGCTCCTACTCTGGACAGTTCCTGACATGGACAGAGGTGGCAGCAGAGAGCACTGTGGTCAGACAGAAAAGAAATTCAAAAAGAAAATAATTTCCTGTGGAGCATACAGCAGCTGATAAATACTGAAAGGATTAAGATTTTTTAATAGAAGTAATTTACAAATCTGTTTAACTTTCTGGTACCAGGTGATTTAAAAAAAAAAGTTTTTCCAGGGGAGTACCCCTTTAACAGATTCAGAAACCTGTCCAACAAGTGCACGCGAATTATATCCAAACCAAGTTTCTTCAGCAGTATTATATGCTCATGTACGTAAGTACCAGAAGGTGTGTAGATGCTAGATCAGTGGGCTCCAGCCTGCGGACCTCCAGATGTTGCAAAACTACAACTCCCAGCATGCCCGGACAGCCGTTGGCTGTCCGGGCATACTGGGAGTTGTAGTTTTGCAACATCTGGAGGTCCGCAGGTTGAAGACCACTGTGCTAGATTGTTCCAGAACCATGTATCTGCAGGCCTGTAAAGTACAAGAATCTTATCCAAATCAATTCCCTACAGCAGTATTACACGCTCACATACATGCTGAAGGTAAGTAGGTGCTAGATTTTTCCAGAGCAATGTATCTCCAGGCCTGCAAACCAGGCCTCGACGTTTTGAAAGACTAGACTGACCTCTTAGAAACCAGGCATAACTAAAGCTAGCTCAGCAACTACAGAGGTCCCTCAAGTTACAATATTAAAGGGGTACTCCGGCGCTTAGACATCTTATCCCCTTACCAAAGGATAGGGCATAAGATGCCTGATCGCGGGGGTCCCGCCACTGGGGATACCCGCGATCTTGCACGCAGCACCCCATCAGTCCCCGAAACATGTTCGCTCCAGGTCCGATTACTATCACGGGGCCGGAGCATTGTGATGTCACGGCTCCGCCCCCTCAATGCAAGCCTATGGGAGGGGGCGTGACAGCTGTCACGCCCCCCTCCCATAGGCTTGCATTGAGGAGGCGGAGAATGACGTCACACGGGGGTGGAGCCGTGATGTCACAATGCTGTCACGTCCCCTCCCATAGGCTTGCATTGAGGGGGCGGAGCATGACGTCACACGGGGGTGGAGCCGTGATGTCACAATGCTGTCACGCCCCCTCCCAAAGGCTTACATTGAGGGGGGCGGAGCATGACGTCACACAGGGGTGGAGCCGTGATGTCACAATGCTGCCACGCCCCCTCCCATAGGCTTGCATTGAGGAGGCGGAGCATGACGTCACACGGGGCGGAGCCGTGATGTGACAATGCTCCGGCCCCCGTGATCGACAGTAATCAGACCCAGAGTGAACAAGCTCCGGGGACTGATTTTAACGGGGTGCGGCGTGTAAGATCACGTGGGTCCCCAGCGGCGGGACCCCCGCGATCAGGCATCTTATCCATTATCCTTTGGATAGGGGATAAGATGTCTAAGCGCCGGAGTACCCCTTTAATTGGTTCCAGGACGACCATTGTATGATGAAACCATTGTATGTTGAGACCATAACTGTATAGAAACGTGGTAATAGGTTCTGAAGCCAACAAAATGTCATCCAAAAATAGGAAAAAGTGAGGATTAAAGAAAAATAATTGGATAAGTAATATATATAAGGTTAAGTTTCCAGAAAGGAAATTCAAAAAGAAAAGAACTTCCTCTGGAACATAAAACAGCTGATAAGTACTTAAGATTAAGATTTTTTAATAGAAGTCATTTACAAATCTGTTTAAATTTCTGGCACCAGTTCATTAAAAAAAAAAAAAAAGTTTTCCAGTGGAGTACCCCTTTAAGGTCCCAATACACTTTAGTAAAACTATGGCCAAACCCTCCAACTTTAGCAGAACCAGCCAACTGACTAATGTGTATGATGGCCTTTCAACTCTCCTAAGGGTTGGCCATGTTGGATATCAATTGCCCGAAACTATTGTTTTCAGAGAGACAGTTCATCCCTTGTGTCTCAAGTGTATGGAGGGATCGACAGGATTGAAGATGTATAGCTACCTGTAGATTGGCCTCCAGAGAAGAGTGGTCCTTAAAGGGACGCCCCTTGTGGCGTCACACCATGTCCCCTCAATGCAAGTCTATGGGAGGGGGCGTGGCGGCCGCCACGCCCCCTCCCATAGACTTGCATTGAGGGGGCATGATGTGACGCCACTAGGGGACGTGGCAGTGACTTCACGACCCCCGTCGCCCACCCCAAGCGTTCGAAACAAAATGTTCCGAACGCCATGGCTTACACACTGTCCATGGCATGGGTGGTCCCTGATGGATATACTTATCAATCGAGGTTGGCAAAAGCCATTGGGGACCACCCAGATGAGACCACCGTAGCATCAGAATCAGTGTTTGGAGACCATTCTATAAGTAGACTTATAGAGGTTGTGAACGGGGGTTGTGAAGTCAGTGCCCCGCCCCCTAGTGGCGTCACATCATGCCCCCCTCAATGCAAGTCTATGGGAGGGGGCGTGGCGGCCGCCACGCCCCCTCCCATAGACTTGCATTGAGGGGACATGGTGTGACGCCACAAGGGGGCATGGCCGTGACATCACGACCCCCCCCCCGCACCCAGCATTCTAAACGAATTCCAGGGGCAGCACAGAGATCGCGGGGGTCCCCCACAATCAGACACCTTATCCCCTATCCTTTGGATAGGGGATAAGATGTCTAGGGGCGGAGTACCCCTTTAAGAAGATTTAGTGAGTGGTTATCAGGAAACAATTTCCACCTAAACTCACACTTGTCAGAAATGCCAGATCTCATCTACTGTAATATCAGCCGCATGCTTTTCCTGTTGCATATTAGTCGTAGATATTCATCGCGGATTTCCCCGCTTCGGGGTGAACTGTGCAGCAAAGTCCGTACGTTTGCATCAAAACTTCTGCTGTGTGTGGACTTGGCCTAGGGGTGTTCACCACTGTCCCATCCCAGCCGACTTTCTCCCCTCTCACAAGCGGTTGCGGTCTTACTTTCATTAGAACGTGCACTCACTACCCTCTCACACACACACAACACATTGAGCGCTCTGCCTGCTAGTTCATGACCCCTTCTGGTATTATTCACCCCCCCCCCCCCCCTGCTCACAAGCAGCAGGTCTCCACATGCACATACAGCGCACACATAAAATCCCTCCCCCCCACCACCGCATGGCTTCACCCCACCTTTCCTCTGATGTCTACTTCTATACCATTAACCCCTTCCATATCAATATTCTGGTTTAGATGCAGCCCTCATAGTTCACCATCATAGAACAGCCGGTAAATGTAGGCACATCATATCATACAATACCCATATTAGGGTGGAAACTCGAATTTCATGGTCTTTAATACTATTTTTTGTAGAAATACAACATCTACAGAGCAGTTTATTTCAGAATCTACTAATGATGAAACTGGATGGAGACAGAAGACAAGACAGCACTCACCATCCAACATAACTTTATTGAAGCATCCCAAAGGTGACAGGCAGATGGAACGGTGGAGGCAGGGGACAGGAAAGGGACAGACTGTTTCACGCTCTTTAGCTCTTCCTCAAGCTGGTGTACATCTGCTTGAGGAAGCACTAGAGAGCGTGAAACAGTCTGTCTCGGTCCGGTCCCCTGTCTCCACCTTCGGGAAGCTTGAATAAAGTTATGTTGGATGGTGAGTGCTGTCCTGTCTTCTGTCTCCAAACAGTTACGTTACTTCTTTGTGGACATTGCACCACCGGCATCAACCACGTATCGGGCGATCCTGTTACGTCCCTCCGCACCCTGGGAATTGAGTGCCCTAGTCCTGCAGGTGCCGGGTCATTTCCTTTGTTTTTCCTGTCTACTAAGGATGTACTTATGACTATAGCACTGGCACAACGTTTATTACTTGTGCCCTGCCACACAGAAGGCTCTGGGTGTATGCCAACCGTCTTATAATTGTAACGTTTACACCAGTAGCTTTCAACACTTCTAAGACATTAAAGGAGTTTATAGCTGAAGTTGCCCATAAATCTAACTGTAAAGGTTAAGGTTGGGTGCACACGTTACAGTTGTAGGGCGCTCATGGGTCACCGCGGATTGTTGCAGTTTTGCGGCAAGTGCAGGAAAAGCACAGAAAGCAAGTCAGGCAGATTTACCATTGCAAGAGTTATAGTCACATTATACCTTGCTCCATAAGGGGACAGTGGCTTCATGGGAAAAGGGGCGTAACTTGCATGCTACTTAGTGTGTCTAAAAAAGTAAGCCAACGAAAAGTTGTCCAAAACTTAAATGGGCACTGTTACTTGAAAAAACTTTTGATATGTCCTAGAGACATGTCAAAAGTTTTGATTGGTTGAGGTCTGAGTGATCAGGAGAATGACCCAGGAGATACCCAACCTCATTGGCTTCTCTCCCATCTTTGCGTCACATGATCAAGACTCTCAATGTAAGTATATGGAGCGTGTCTTTATTGGGTGACACAAAGCAGGGAGAAGTGCCCAGACTTATCCCGGCCCCTTCTGTTGATCGTGGAGGTCTCAACACTCCACGACCCCCACTGAGCAAAACTTTTGACATCTCTCTAGGACATATCAAACGCTTTCTAAGTGACAGTATGCTTTGAAGGGGTACTCCGCAGCTCAGCGTTTGGAACAAACTGTTCCGAACGCTGGAGCCGGCGCCAGGAGCTTGTGACGTCATAGCCCCGCCCTCTCATGATGTCACGCCCAGCCCCCCAATGCAAGTCTATGGGAGGGGTGGAATTCCATGCGGATTTGTCGTGCAGAATATAGGAGGAAACCGTTTTTTTCTTTTGCTGGACTACAACCACCAATTAGAATTTCCCTTTTTCATAATCTCCCCCCCCCCCCCCCCCGCAAATACAGTGCAAAAACAATTTAGAGAGGAGGCTCGTGACGTCACGGCCATGCCCCCTAAATGCAAGTCTATGGGAGGGGACGTGAAGTTAGCGGAACAGCTCCCCGGCTCTCCTCCTGAATGGGACGTGTTGACCACAGCACAAAGTGCTTCTTGCTGTGGTAGACACTGTTCTTTTTAAGCAGAGAGCAGGGAGTTCATGGGGGTCCCTGTGGTCGGACCCCCGCGATCTGAGTTTTAATAAACGGAAGTTCCTCTTTGAGCATTTTTTTTTAATAACCTCTACAGCAGTGGTCTCCGAACTGTGGACCTCCAAATGCTGGGAGTTGTAGTTTTGCAAGAAGTGTAGGTATACAGTTTAGAGACCACTGCCCTGGGGTTCACATATTAACAAGCCCATAATATATGCGGTGGGGTGATCTCAGGATCACATTTGGCTGCATGTGCACACGTGTGATAGGAAATTAGATTGGGAGTCCCCCTGAGGCAGCGGCTGATATGTGAGGGAAGTATTTGCCTTCATATTACCGAAGGGCATGTACACCGCAGAAGACCTCTGTGGTGAAAAAATAAGCTAAATTATATTTTTGCTATTTCAAATGACAGAAAAATTCCTTTCATCGGGCATCCTATAGTCCAGAACATCGAGCAATGCAGCATTTGTTTCTGGAACAGAATTGCAATGTAAACTGGAATCTCACAAAACCAGACGACTGAGTGGAGCTAGCCAAGTGCGACACTCCTATACAAACAAAGTAGGCACAGTACACACTGTACAATTTTAATGCAGGTTTTCTGTTTTGTGTTTTGACTTTATTACGCCAAAACAAAATCCAGGCAGAATCATAAGTCTAGCATTAATGGAAGCCTGGTAATGCCAAAGTAAGAGTTTAAAATATCAGAAAAATAATGTTAAAAGCAGATGTGACACTTAAAGGGTACCTCTCATCAAATAAACTTTTGATATATTTTAGATGAATGAATGTTGAATAACTTTCCAATAGCATGTTAATGAAAAATATGCTTCTTTCTATTGTATTTTTCCCGATCAGTCCTGTCAGCAAGCATTTCTGACTCATGCTGGAGTCCTAAACACTCAGAGCTGCCAGCCTGCTTTGTTCACAGCCAAACAGGCTGGGAACAAAGCAGGCTGGCAGCTCTGAGTGTTCTCCTTTGTGAACAAAGCAGACTGGCAGCTCGTAGTGTTTAGGACTCCAGCATGAGTCTGAAATGCTTGCTGCCAGGACTGGTAGGGAGACCCCTAGTGATCATTTCTTCAAAGTGGAAAATTAAATAGAAAGAAGCATATTTTTTAATAACATGCAATTGTAAAGTTATTCTGCATACATTAATCTATAATATATCAAAAGTTTTTTTGATGAGAGGTACCCTTTAAGGCTATGTTCACATCTACATATTATAATTCTCTTTTGCTGAAGCGATTCCCCTATTAACAGTTATGGTCTCCCTCCTTGACTGAATGTGTATTACCAAGTGAGTTTTCCCTTTTCAATAAGTGATGGAATATAGCTAGTATGATGAAGGTAGAGATCTAGCGCTGCAGACCCTATACTGTTTCTGACCACCAAACTGTACAGGAAACTGCGGCCGACCTCATTCACTTGAGTGAAGCTGTCCTGGGCCACTTTACAGGGAAAGTTAAGCATGCATGCCTTCTCTCTTCCCAACCCCTTCCTGCTTGGATTCCAGCACTGAGCCCTGTATGACAATTAGTCAAGGCAGGAAAGGGTGGGGGAGAGAGAAAGCATGCATGCTTTGGCTCGGCAATGCCTCAGTAGTACTTGAGCTCTGAGCACGATACAGAGCCGGCAGATTCCTTTTAATACGTTTTTCCTGTAAGAATGGAAGCCCTAAATGTGTCAAAAAGCAATTTAATGTGCACACTGGAAAATATTAGACTTGCACTGTTATTGGGGTATTGTTGGTGGCAATATTGTTACAGGGACACTAAGTGTGAGTGGGAAATGACTGCATGTGTGTATTGTGTATAAGTATCCCTGCTCTCTAAAACATCCCTTTAATGTCTATGGGCACCAGCAAACGACAGATGCACAGTGCCAAAGTGCTGATAAAGCCATGGCTTTTTTTTTTTTTTTGTCCTTTCGAAGAACAACTCTAATAGCAATTCCAAGAGACAAATGCCTGCACTTTCTTTCAATTTACAAGTATACTGGCACAGAGGTGAGGCTTGGCAGGAATGTTGGGTGCCGCCTTTACGCTTCACATGAAGATGACTCTGAAAATAAGGCGTCCCGGATAATTGTAATGTGCAGAAGTGACTTAATTCTAACAAGCGACCTACTGCACAGAATGACTTCCTGTTAGTTAAGATTGTGAAAGACTAGCCACATGACCCCACACTGCTTGGCCGAGCAGGAGATAAGGATGGCTAATGTAAAAAGAGACACAATGGCTGTTTGGTCCAATAAAGTCAGGTACACCCAGATATCTGTTGGAATACCTTGTCACATGTACAGATTTGATGCGCAGGATATGAAGCTGTGTTCAGTCATTCAGTTTACATTGAAATCTGCAGCAGAAAATCCTGCGCATCAAATCTGCACAGAATACTGTATGTGTGAATAGACCATTAAAGGTATCTCTGTGTATACTAGTGACGGTGCCCCAAAACATCATGTAAATGTGGTATTATTAGTAAAAGCTTAGGGCACCTGTAAATATTATCTACACCACCACAAGAGTGAGGGCTTGTACATCTACATCCAACGATCCACAGTCATCCTGGATGGGAACGCAAGAGTTGTATCCGTTTGCATCCAATCTTCCGGTATCCGTTTGCATCCAATCTTCCGGTATCCGTTTGCATCCAATCTTCCGGTCTCCGTTTGCATCCAATCTTCCATTTGGAAGCTGAGATGGGGCACGGCACAGACCTATGGACCATCCGGCATAGTTGCCCACCAGTGAGGATGCACTGGATTAAAAATAATTTGCATTCACCAGCTCCTCCACACCGGAAACAACATATGTAAACCTGGTCTAAAAGCTATGCTTCCTGTAATGTACAAGATGAATGCACGTGCAAACAGAGAGACTGGGAGGGAAGCGGAGAGAAAATGTCAATTCAGGCAATGGAATAATGAATTCCTCCCCTGCACACATTCAGATGTTTGGCTGTAAAGCAGATTTATAGCTACGAACTGTCCAACAAAAAAATCAATCTGGGAGTTGTAGTTCTGCAGTGTCCACCTCCCCATCAAACGCTTCCATCCAGACACCCTCTTGGCTTTCTCTCCCCTGTTATATCTCAGCTTTCCTCCCCTCACAGCGCCCAATGTGTCGACAAGCGGTACATTTCCGTGACACACACAGGGCCTCATTGTCCACACTTGTCCTACAGAGAGCCCACACAGCTACACCACAGGAGCATTTTGCAAATATACATGAACGGCTGCTCCCCATAAACCAATGCACGGCCTGCAAACAGAAAATCCTATTCTCCAACTAGGCGTATTATACATGGCTGTAAACCTGATCATAAACAGCACGTAGTAACTAATGCATGCATGTAAGTTGGAAAGATGATCCTCAAATACACTGAAACTTTCTCTGACTATACTTGGCAAGGTTTAACATTATTCTCCCCCCCCCCCCCCCCCCCCCCCCCCCGCGAACAAAAAGTGGGTAACCAGGTTGATGAGTTGGCATGTTTCTAACATTAGGAGTAACGGAAAATGTCCCTCCCTTAGTGAGGGTGTAGGCCTTGGCTTCTGCGCAGATCTGGCCCACGCTAGGGACGCACATGGCCGGCTGTCAGATCAGCTGGCAGAAGATCAGCGCCCAGGTCACATGACCTGGCACGGGGCGCCTGCTCCACCCCAGTGACATCACAGGATGGAATACCTCTCTCATTAACCCATTTAGCACATTATAAAGTTACTGACAACCACTGGTGCTCGCACAATGATGCAAGATCATCACTATACAAAACCACAATTCATAGTCATACAAGGCATCAGACTGTGGGCGACGAACATTGTAGGATTCACAAAGGCATCTGGGAAATGCTGCACCAAGACAATGCCAAGGATCTATTCTCATACAAGAGGCTTTGCAGTACACACTGCTACAATACAACAATATACTATAACTGCTACTCACGGCAATAAACCTGTATCGTACGAGATGCATATAAACCAATAAGAAGACTGAATTGTGCAATGGACAATGAAAAAAGAATAGCCATATGCCAGGCTTCTGAATAAATCTATCAATCCATCTGACAGCATCCAAGACGGTAAAGCTAGATAATGTTGAATCTTTTACAAAGATATATCGTATTTTTCGCCGTATAAGACGCACTTTTCTTCCCCAAAACTGAGGGGGGGAAAGTTGGTGCGTCTTATACGGCGAATACACACCTATCGGTCGGTCCCTGTGGCCATCAACGACCGGGACCCGTGGCTAATACAGGGCATCACCGATTGCGGTGATGCCCTGTATTAACCCTTCAGACGCGGCGATCAAAGCTGACCGCCGCGTCGGAAGCGAAAGTCGGGCTGTTCGGGACCGCCGCGGTGAAATCGCGGCGTCCCGAACAGCTTACAGGACACCGGGAGGGGACCTTACCTGCCTCCTCGGTGTCTGCTCCGGGCCGGGATCCCCTTGCATGGCCGGCGCTCTCCTTCGACGTCATCACGTCGTCGCGCACGCCTTCCCGTCATCCAATAGGAGCGGCGTGCGTAGCGACGTGATGACGGCGACGGAGAGCGTGGATCCCGGGGAAGAAGACGTCTGGAGAGTCGGGGACACCCCGGGGAAGCGGCGACAGCGATGGAGCGACATCCAGGTCAGCGGTGACGGGTACACGTGAGTTCTACCTCCTATCCGGTGATCTTCAACCTGCGGACCTCCAGATGTTGCAAAACTACAACTCCCAGCATGCCCGGACAGCCAACGGCTGTCCGGGCATGCTGGGAGTTGTAGTTTTGCAACATCTGGAGGTCCGCAGGTTGAAGATCACTGTTGGGTGCAGAATCTTTTTTCTTCTAGATCTTGCACCTTTAAAATTGGGTGCGTCTTATATGCTGATGCGTCCTATAGGGCGAAAAATACGGTATGTAGATTTAGCCCTGGAAAATCTGAGCGCTCAATATATCCCCAGTCACGTCCCATTTTTACAGGAATTCTAGCCATTCAGAGATATGACCCATGCTTTCCCTAACAGTGGATAACTGAGAAGCTTATCTGCTCCAATGTTTACAAAAAGACCTATAAAGCTGGTGCAAAGAAAAACTGAAATGGTTGCTCAACGCAACCCAATAGACTGCAGCACAAAAGCTGTATTCGGGTTCCTTTCTCAATGGTTCTTAGAAGCACATGCCCTAGGATTTTTTTTTTTTAAGTTCGTTTTTCTGAATCTTCCTTATAGCCAGAACTGTAAAAATAATATTGAAACTATGGCCCTGAAAAAAGATATTTAGGAAACACCCCCATCAGTCGCCTGCGGCTCCCTGCCGAGACACCAATCTACACCTGTCAAAACCCATTTGCTTAGAGGTCAAACTTCCTCTTCCAACATCTAAGTAGAGCCTCAAGCTGTTCCAAAAAATTTGTACAGTGGTT
This sequence comes from Hyla sarda, assembly GCF_029499605.1. Lineage (NCBI taxonomy): Eukaryota > Metazoa > Chordata > Amphibia > Anura > Hylidae > Hyla > Hyla sarda. Next base: position 29,998,071 of record NC_079200.1, read on the forward strand.
ACACTGACCCTATTCCCACCCAGGCTTGTAAAGGTGGCCATACGCATTAGACAGAAGTAGGTTGATGGCTGAACAACTGTGAACGAATGGTAAATGATCATTATGCCAACGCATTTTAGTCCATACTGGCCTCTATAGTTGTTAAAACTGATCGTACATGATCAATGAGTGATGATAATCAATTTTTCCTTGTGGAACAATCTTTCAAACAATGATCTACTAATCATCCTACTAGTGACATCACACATACATTTTAAATAAGGCGACTTCTTCACAGACAATGACTGTCTAGAACGATCGTTCACTGTTAAAATTCCCCCGACAATTAATGAGGAGTATGGATGGATATATAATGGGGGGATTTCACCATTTGTTTATCATATTGCAACTGCATTTAGAAATCGCAACCTTCAAAATTGCAATATGCCATTTTGCCCTAAATTGTGCAGCCCTAGTATGGAATATTAGGAGAGTGTTAGCTGCCAGCTGAATGAGTCAACAGCTATTGAAGGTGTATGGCCATCTTAAAGGGGTACTCCGCCCCTAGACATTTTATCCCCTATCCAAAGGGTCACGCCCCCTCCCATAGACCTGCATTGAGGGGGCGTGACTGTGACATCATGAGCCTCCGCCCCGCATCGCCAGTCATCCGGCATGGAGCGAAGTTCGCTCCATGCACCGGATGTATGGGGGCGCCGCAGCTGAGACCATGGGGGTCCCCATCTGCGGGACTCCACGCGATCAGACATCTTATCCTCTATCCTTTGGATAGGGGATAACATGTCTAGGGGTGGAGTACCCCTTTAAGAGTAGTTTTGCGACAGCCACAGTTTGGAGAACACAGGTCTTAGGATGGGACATGTTACATTTCCACACCCAATCCCTTTCTTCTCCCTAGAGATAAGCCAACCATTTAAGTGTAAGGGGGATGATGATGAATGCCTTCTGGTTGGCAGCTACTAAAGGTGTATGACCACCTTAAGAAGACATATTACCCCCTCACGTACAATACAGTGACCCCTCGACCTACGATGGCCCTGACATACGATAATTTCAACGTGCAATGGCCTTTCAGAGGCAGCATCAACATACGATGCTTTTGTATGTTGGGGCCATCACAAAAACGGCTATCCGGCAGCGCAGACTGCTTCAGCTGCCACCGGATAGCCGTTTACGGTGCCCCGTGTGGTCCGCTGACAATCACTTACCTGTCCTCGGGGCTCCGGCGCGTCCTCTTCGGGATCCCCTGCATCGTCTGCGCTCTCCATCGTCATTATCACGTCGCTGCGCACGCCGTCCCGTCATCCAATAGGAGCGGCGTGCGTAGCGACGTGATGGCGGCGACGGAGAGCGCGGATGACGGGGAAGCAGAGGACTTGCCGGAGCGTCGGGGACACCATGGGGACGTGGCGACAGCGATGGACGGCGACATCCCGGGCAGCGGTGACGAGCAGTGACGGTCCGGAGCGGTGGGGACAGGTGAGTACAACTTTCTCTAACAGTGGTCATCAACCTGCAGACCTCCAGATGATGCAAAACTACAACTCCCAGCATGCCCGGACAGTTTTGCAACATCTGGAGCTCCGCAGGTTGTAGACCACTGTCCTATACTTTACATTGCACGGATCCCTCAACATGCGATGGTTTCAACAAACGATGGTCCATTTGGAACGGATTACCATCGTATGTTGAGGGACCACTGTACATTGACAGTAAAGGTATTTCGGGGGGAGATTTATCAAAACCTGTGTAGAGGAAGAGCGGTGCAGTTGCCCATAGCAACCAGATCTCTTCTTTCATTTTTAAAGAGGCCTGGGAAAAATGAAAGAAGCGATCTGATTGGTTGCTATGGACAACTGCACCACTCTTTCTCTAGACAGGTTTTGATAACTCTCTCCCCCTTCATCTTCAGGAGCTCTTCACCTTGGAAGCTATGGAAAATACTGCCGAGACGTTGGTCTTTGTTTGTAGGAAAAGGGGGGGAATATGAAGTAAACCCCTTCTAGGAGGACTTCAAATCCATCAAATAAGCTGACAGCAAGAGAAAGCGTAACCTCACCCGACCGATCTCAGCAGCTAGTGATGACTAAAAGGGATGTAAAGCAAATAAATGCGCCCTTCCATCATGGAAGCCATGAATAGTGTACCACGTGTAACACTAGGAGCACTTAAGGTCCTTTCCTGCATGCAGTATATTAGAGGGACATTCATCACGGATCGGCTGCTTTAGGACAGCGGCGTTTAACACTCCCAAGCCTCCTTCAACATCACAAAACAGCATCTGCACTACAGAAGAATGTGAGGATGACCTCACCGAGCAAACACGGGTGAAACAACGGCCTGCCTGCTTCATATATAAACATAACTATAGAAAAAAACCTAAAGAGCGCCTAAAGGAAATGTATCAACAATCCACATGTTAGATGAAAAATGTTAAAAATATAGGGGGGCGGGGGGGATTTATCATAAGGATTTATGTGTTTTTAGTTTTTTTACGTAACTTTGGCGCCAAAGTTTGGCACATTTTCTCCACTGTCAATTTTACAAATTTATCAAAATCCCACGGTCCAGTGTGTGATTTTAACTTTAGTCAGTAATTCATCATTTGCGCCAATCGATCTTTGGTGCAATTGTGCGCCTTTATTTTTTTTTATTTTTTTATTTTTTTTTTTTTGGCGCAAATCCCCGCCAATGGAAAACACACTTAGCAATGTCAGAAAATGTAAAGGCGTCAAAATACATTAAAAGATTTTTTTTGTGAAAGCAGCGACGCCTCTGGGGCTGCTCAATATTATCCTGCGACATTGTTGTCTCTGAGGGACCTTCACCCTCCGTTGAGCCAGCATTGGACATGGCCGCACAGGTTCAGGAAACGTGGGCTCTAGATCAGTGGTCTCCAACCTGCAGACCTCCAGATGTTGCAAAACTACAACTTCCAGCATGCCCGGACAGCCAACGGCTGTCCGGGCATGCTGGGAATTGTAGTTTTGCAACATCTGGAGGTCCGCAGGTTGGAGACCGCTGCACTAAAGTAACCAAAAAAAAAAAAAAAAACTACTCAAAAATCCATTTCACATGGTGGCTATAAACCACACAAAAGAAAATAACTCCTGTCGCCTGCTGATATACTGCAGGAGGGACTCCGAAATGGCCGCTCTACAGGGTAAAATACGCGTCCTCTGTGGTGGTAAGTTCTGTGTAAAAGGCGCTGTGAACAGCGGATTTCAACATTTGGGCCAAAATTACTAACAACTTGCACCGAATGATAAATTTGGCGCATGTCCACGAAAACCAAAGTGAAAAAAAAAAAAAAAGGGTTAAAAGAAACTGTCAACAGGTAAAATTGAGAAATATTCCCCATAATCTTAAAATAAACAGTCAACAAAAAGCATAAAAAAAAGTATGGAATGTATACTATATATGAAAATTCAGTGCCGGAATAAACACCCTGTTAGATTAATAGGACCGCAGCATCACCACAACCCTGTTACAAACCAGTCTTGCACCTTGACATGTACATGTGACCCTTTACTTGTATTTCACGAATGTAAAGACAGAAGATGCATTCATGATGGGTTGCCAAGAGCGTTGAGGGTGCAGAGCTCTTAAATCTAATACATTCTGGCACCAAACAACTTCCCCGTGGTAAAGTCTACCCTTGAGGGACAGAAAGACATGGCTGACAACGTAAAGGGGTTAGTTGGCAGCATCCAGACAACATACTCAAGGTGCCTTTGTCTTGAACACACTGGGAAAACCAAGCACCGAAGAAGCAGTCAAAACTCTCTAAAACCGAATACAGTCAAACCTCTCTAAAAGACCCCCTTCTTTGAGAAAATACAGTCAGCTCCAAGAGATGGAACTCAGGCGCTGAAGGGCCAAGCAAATCTCAGGACAACAAGGTATTTATTCCCAGTATGCAACGCGTTTCGCGCATGTGCGCTTCATCAGGCATCTGCGATGCCTGATGAAGCGCACATACGCGAAACACGTTGCATACTGGGAATAAATACCTTTTTGTCCTGAGATTTGCTTGGTCCTTCAGCGCCTGAGTTCCATTCCTCTTGGAGGTGACTGTATTTTCTTGCGCCTATTTGTGGAACGGCAGCAGTAGATCATCATTATACACCTTTATCCATGTTGTGCTGGCCTGTGCACAACCTATTTTGGTAAGCGCTAATTCACATTGAGCGTCTTGCATGATTTGGCGATATTACACTATGGAGCGCTCCCTCTCTGTCTTTTTTTACCTCTTTGAGAAGTCCAACATGTCCCGTGACAAAATGTTAGCTTCTACCATATATCTGGCATACTAGCCATCTTTTTTGACAAGACCATCTCTCTAGACGACCACTTTTCAGTGCAATTTTGGATGGTCGTTTTAGGCTAGGTTCACGCTACCTCTATGCTCTGTCCCGTTAAGGGTCCGTTAAGATCTTTTTTTTTTTTTTGCTTAACGGACCCTGAACGGGTCGGAGCACAACAGGCACCAATGAGTCCCGACGGATCCCATTGACTTTGCATTGGCTCTGTTGGGTATCTCTTATTTTGGAGGAGTATTCAGGAAAAAATACCAGACATGCAGTAATTTTCCCCTCACTAAATTCTCATTATTTTACAATGGAAGACCCATTAACGGTGCCCAGCGGTAGTGTGAAAGAGCCCTTAAAGACATTTAACTTTAAATAGGGCTAAGTTCTGTGGATAATTTTACAATGTGTATTAAAGGGGGTTCCAGCCTCTAACACTTATCCCCTATCCTCAATATAGGGGACAGGTTTCTCATTGGGGCGGAAGTGTGCACCCAGGGACCCAATGGGGGAGTGTCCACTGCGCTTTTAGCAATACTAACATCTTCATCTCTTGGCCGTTCCATCCGCCCCTTCATTAAAGGAGTCCTCCAAGATGCAAAAACGTATACCCATCCTAAAGATAGGGGATAAGTGTCAGATCGCAGGGGGTCCGACTGCTGGGCCCACCACAATCTCTTGTACGGGACCTCAACTCTCCTCTGAATGGGGGCCCCCCTCAATTCAGCTCTATAGGATAGCCGGAGTGCTGCATTCGGCAATCTCCAGCTCTCCCATAGAGCTGCATGGAGGGGGCATGTAGGCCATCGCTTTATGCGGTGGTCAAACACACCCCATTCAGGAGGAGAGTCGGGCCCCATACGGGAGACCGCGGGGGGCACAGCAGTTGGACCCCTCGCGATCTGACGCTTATCCCCTATCCCGGAGTACTGCTTTAATATTGACTGCCCTTCCAATACTAGTGATGATGTGGTATGCCCATCCGAATGATTCCCTGAATTGTCAGACAAATTATAAACCCATATATCTAAGGAACAGAAGGAAGTATTAAGAAACTGTAAAAAGGTGTGTGATCAGGGCACCTAAGCTATTTAACGGTACCGACATCTCGATTTTTTGGGTTGGCCACAGGTCCTCTTTAAAATTTACTTCTCTATCCAGTAGGCTAAAACTAAATTCAGGAACAAATGTCACCAAAACTGCACAATGTTAACCTGTCCTCCTAGCTAAAAAGTCTTACCCAACCTTTTTCATCTTTGTAGAATTGGAGGCGCCCACTTGAATTAACAAACGTCATTAAAGGGGTATTCCAGTGAAAAACAATTTTTTTTCATATCAACTGGCTCCAGAAAGTTAAACAGATTTGTAAAATACTTTTATTTAAAAAATCTTAATTCTTCCAGTACTTATCAGCTGCTGAAGTAGAGTTGTTATTTTCTGTCTGACAACAGTGCTCTCTGCTGACACCTCTGTCTGTCTCAGGAACTGTCCAGAGTAGGTCAAATCCCCATAGCAAACCTCTCCTGTACCGGACAGTTCCTGAGACAGACAGAGGTGTCAGCAGAGAGCACTGTTGTCAGACAGAAAAGAACAACGCAACTTCAGCAGCTGCTAAGTACTGGAAGGGGTATTCCAGGCCAAAACTTTTTTTTATATATCAACTGGCTCCGGAAAGTTAAACAGATTTGTAAATTACTTCTATTAAAAAATATTAAAGGGGTAGTCCAGTGGTGAAAAACTTATCCCCTATCCTAAGGATAGGGGATAAGTTTGAGATCGCGGGGGGTCCGACCGCTGGGGCCCCCTGCGATCTCTCTGTACGGGGCCCCGGCTCTCCGCCGAGATAGCGGGTGTCGACCCCCGCACGAGGCGGCGGCCGACACGCCCCCTCAATACATCTCAATGGCAGAGCCGGAGATTGCCGAAGGCAGCGCTTCGGCTCTGCCATAGAGTTGTATTGAGGGGGCGTGTCGGCCGCCGCTTCGTGCGGAGGTCGACACGCCCCCTTCCCGCGGGCTGTCGGGGCTCCGTACAGGAGATCGCGGGGGGCCCCAGGGGTCGGACCCCCCCGCGATCTGCAACTTATCCCCTATCCTTAAGATAGGGGATAAGTTGTAAACCACTGAATCACCACTGGACTACTCCTTTAAAGGGGTATTTCAGGCAAAAACTTTTTTTTATATATCAAGTGGCTCCGGAAAGTTAAACAGATTTGTAAATTACTTCTATTAAAAAATCTTAATCCTTCCAATAGTTATTAGCTTCTGAAGTTGAGTTGCTGTTTTCCGTCTAACTGCTCTCTGATGACTCACGTCCCGGGAGCTGTGCAGCTCCTATGGGGATTTTTTCCCATCATGCACAGCTCCCGGGACGTGACATCATCATTGAGCAGTTAGGCAGAAAACTTCAGAAGCTAATAACTATTGGAAGGATTAAGATTTTTTAATAGAAGTAATTTACAAATCTGTTTAACTTTCCGGAGCCAGTTGATATATATATATATATATATATATATATATATAAAAAAAGTTTTTGCCTGGAATACCCCTTTAATATTTTAAAAAAAAAGTAATTTACAAATCTGTTTAACTTTCCGGAGCCAGTTGATATATATATATATATATAAAAAAAGTTTTTGCCTGGAATACCCCTTTAATATTTTTTTATAGAAGTAATTTACAAATCTGTTTAACTTTCTGGAGGCAGTTGATATGAAAAAAATAGTTTTTAACTGGAATACCCCTTTAAGTTTATCTGTACATTGTAAAGAAATACCTGGAAATTATCTTTACAAGGCTTTAATGGAAAAAAAAAAAAAACAAGAGGGAGATCATGAGTTCATGTGTTGACATCGATGGTTAAAACGCAATGAACCTGTCTTAATTTCTTTCTCAGAAAAGGAAATAAGATCACTGAGGAGTTTTTAGGAAAAGAATATGACCCTGCTCTACGGACATAAAGTGTAATCCAGCTTACAGATCAGAGATAAAACTGAGACAGTCCTCACCATGTTGACTGATGGGACTGCCAGATGAGGACACAATGCCCCACACAGTTCTGGCTTCTGAAGACCACTCTTACAAGTGCCCACCACCCACCGCAATTAGAGATGAGCGAACTTACAGTAAATTCGATTCGTCACGAACTTCTCGGCTCGGCAGTTGATGCCTTTTCCTGCATAAATTAGTTCAGCTTTCAGGTGCTCCCGTGGGCTGGAAAAGGTGGATACAGTCCTAGGAGACTCTTTCCTAGGACTGTATCCACCTTTTCCAGCCCACCGAAGCACCTGAAGGCTGAACTCATTTACGCAGGATAAGTCATCAACTGCCGAGCCGAGAAGTTCGTGACGAATCGAATTTACTGTAAGTTCGCTCATCTCTAACCGCAATAAAGAGGAGGCTGTAGAAACAACAAGCAGAGCATTGCTGCCATGCAGATGACCTAACAGGCACCTATTGATTCTCTGATCCCATGAAATAGTCGGGTGCCGGCAAGATTAATACCCCCATATAAGGTTGCCACCCGAATGGTATTTTGGCCCTCCTGCCGGTATTTTTATATAAAAAAAAAATACCGGCAATGTAACAGCCAGTATTTATCAAACCAATCCTTCAACTCCTGGAATGTTGCACCATATGCTATACCAGTGTTTCCCAACCAGAGTGCCTACAGCTGTTGCAAAACTACAACTCCCAGCATGCCCGGACAGCCAACGGCTGTCCGGGCATGCTGGGAGTTGTAGTTTTGCAACAGCTGGAGGCACCCCTGGTTGGGAAACACTGACCTATACTATATACTACTATATAGTCCAATATGCTGGGAGTTGTAGTTTTGCAACAACAGCTGGAGGCGCCCCTGGTTGGGAAACATTGACCTATACTATATACTACTATATGGTCCAACATGCTGGGAGTTGTAGTTTTGCAGCAGCTGGAGGCACCCCTGGTTGAGAAACACTGACCTATACTATATACTACTATATAGTCCAATATGCTGGGAGTTGTAGTTTTGGAACAGCTGGAGGCACCCCTGCTTGGGAAACATTAACCTATACTATATACTACTATATAGTCCAATATGCTGGGAGTTGTAGTTTTGTAACAGCTGGAGGCACCCCTGGTTGGGAAACGTTGACCTACACTATATACTACTATATAGTCCAATATGCTGGGAGTTGTAGTTTTGCAACAACAGCTGGAGGCACCCCTGGTTGAGAAACACTGACCTATACTATATACTACTATATACTCCAATATGCTGGGAATTGTAGTTTTGCAACAACAGCTGGAGGCACCCTGGTTGGGAAACATTAACCTATACTATATACTACTATATGGATCAACATGCTGGGAGTTTTAGTTTTGCAACAGCTGGAGGCACCCCTGGTTGAGAAACATTGACCTATAATATATACTACTATATAGTCCAACATGCTGGGAGTTGTAGTTTTGCAACAGCTGGAGGCACCCCTGGTTGGGAAAAACTGATCTATACTATATACTACTATAGAGTCCAACATGCTGGGAGTTGTAGTTTTCATTTGGGGCAGCTGCTGAGCCACAGGCTGTATCAGGGCATGCTGGGAGTTGTAGTTAGTAACTAACTGCAACTCCCGAATTTGCTTAAAAAAAAAAGGGATCAAAAAGTCCCATCAAAACCAAAATGGCACTGTTAAAAACTGCAGATCGGGGCGCAAAAAATCAGCCTTCATACAGGCCCGTAAAAGAGAAATAAAATAGTTATAGGGGTCAGAATAGGACAAAATTTACCCCGCATGTGTATCTTGTGATGTCACGCATATATATAAGTATGCAAATTAGCATGGACGGTATTTTTTGGCAAGAAAGGTGGCAACCCTACCCCCATAGGCAAAATGTCCAGGCAACACAGGCAAATAAGAGGCTAACGGGAGCGTTCTGGATCATATCAGAGCAAAAAGAACTTTACAGAGGAAGTTATTTTCTCAAGTAATGTGAGAATATGTTGGTATATAAGAAGCAGCGGAACCAATAAAATAGTTAAAGGAGTTTTCTGGCGCTTTGATATTGTGACCTATCCCAGTGTTTCCTAAGCAGTGTGCCAATGGTTGTCCGAGCATGCTGGGAGTTGTAGGTTTGCAACAGCTGTAGGCACCCTGGTTGGGAAACACTGGTCTAGCCCAAGGATAGAACATCAATACCAGATTGGTGGGGGTCCAGGTTCTGACACCAATCAGCTGACTGAAGGAGCTGCAACGCTTCAGCAATTCTGCATCTTTAAAGGGGTACTCCACTGGAAAACATTTATTTTTTATTAACTGGTGCCAGATTTGTAAATGACTTCTACTAAAAAAAATCTTAATCCTTCCAGTACTTATCAGCTGCTGTTATGTGCCGCAGGAAGTTCTTTTCTTTTTGAATTTCCTTTCTGCCCGACCACAGTGCTCTCTGCTGACACCTCTGTCCATTTTAGGAACTGTCGAGAGTAGGAGCAAATCCCCATAGAAAACCTCTCCTGCTCTGGGCAGTTACTAAAATGGACAGAGGTGTAAGCAGAGCACTGTGGTCAGACACCGGGGACACCCCGGGGACGCGGCGACAGCGATGGAGGGTGACATCCAGGGCAGCGGTGATGAGCAGTGACGGTCCGAAGCGGCGGGGACACGTGAGTATAGCCTCCGATACCAGTGGTCTTCAACCCGAAGACCTCCAGATGTTGCAAAACTACAACTCCCAGCATGCCTGGACAGCCGTTGGCTGTCCAGGCATGCTGGGAGTTGTAGTTTTGCAACATCTGGAAGTCCGCAGGTTGTAGACCACTGTCCTATACTTTACATTGCACGGATCCCTCAACATACGATGGTTTCAACAAAACGATGGTTCATTTGGAACGGATTACCATCGTATGTTGAGGGACCACTGTAAAACGTTTTTATCCGCTGGAGTCTGAGTGTTCCGACCCCGACTGATCAGTAGAAGGAGCCAAGAGAAATGCGCACTTAGCGGTTCGCCCTGTGTTTCATAATGTAATCCCTAAGAAATGCCAAAAGTTTTTTATCATGACAGGTAGACTTTAACGTGGCTTTGCCACCATTAAAGATAGAGGATAAGCAATGCACTGCCACTCCATTCCAATGGGAAAGTGGGGATTCCATTCTGGGGATTGCAGGGGGGTCCCATATATTTATCACGTTTATGTGAACAAAACCTGATTCTGGAATAAATGCTGTAGATTGTAGAGTGTTATGGGGGAAGAAATATGGATGACATAAATCATGGGATTACAAGTATTGTGGGTGTCATTCACTCAAAAAAGAAGAAGTGCATATGGAAGTTGGCTATCTAACTTAAAGGGTTGGAAATGTTTCAGTAAATGCTGTATACATAGCAACTATTGCTACAGTTGGTGTTTTCACAAAGCAATATGTATTATTGGTTTTCTGGAAACGAGCCTGTAGCATTCGTTCCCCTGTCGAGGTCACATTGAGCTGGGATACATAGCCAAGTAGGTGAACAACAAAATCCGCCACACATTAAAAAGGTCAGTGACATAAAACCTCCGATGGGCTCCCTGTCCTCTGCAATTGCTGCAGCCATGAGACATTTTCTTACATTTGTGCAGAGCTGTAGCTAGCTCCTTTTGTGCCAGAGGCAAGCCCAGAAAATTGCGCCCCCGCCAGGGAGTAGGTAGGTAGGTGGGTTAGATATACAGGTGCCACTCTGGAGTATAATACAGGATATAACTCAGGATCAGTACAGGATAAGTAATGTAATGTATGAACACAGTGACCTCCCCAGCAGAATAGTGAGTACAGCTCTGGAGTATAATACTGGATAGAACTCAGGATCAGTACAGGATAAGTAATGTAATGTATGAACACAGTGACCTCCCCAGCAGAATAGTGAGTACAGCTCTGGAGTATAATACTGGATAGAACTCAGGATCAGTACAGGATAAGTAATGTAATGTATGAACACAGTGACCTCCCCAGCAGAATAGTGAGTACAGCTCTGGAGTATAATACTGGATAGAACTCAGGATCAGTACAGGATAAGTAATGTAATGTATGAACACAGTGACCTCCCCAGCAGAATAGTGAGTACAGCTCTGGAGTATAATACTGGATAGAACTCAGGATCAGTACAGGATAAGTAATGTAATGTATGAACACAGTGACCTCCCCAGCAGAATAGTGAGTACAGCTCTGGAGTATAATACTGGATAGAACTCAGGATCAGTACAGGATAAGTAATGTAATGTAATGTATGAACACAGTGACCTCCCCAGCAGAATAGTGAGTACAGCTCTGGAGTATAATACTGGATAGAACTCAGGATCAGTACAGGATAAGTAATGTAATGTATGAACACAGTGACCTCCCCAGCAGAATAGTGAGTACACCTCTGGAGTATGTTGATGGAGTATGCTGATGGGACTGTTGATGGACTGCCATCAGGATGCGTATCAGAGGTCACTGGATTGAGGCGCTCTGCCAGGAGATACAACGATGTGTCTCTACCCTTCCTGAACCTGTGGAGAATAAGAGTAGCCGCAAGGCTGCTCTTACAAGATGTGGAGCCACAAGCACAAGTTCTGCTACAGGTACTGTACAAAGCTCTGTGTGATTTATGACACTCCTCCTGGAGCAAGGTTGAATGCCCATGGAGGTGTGGAGGAGCAGTGGGGAATGCCTAGGGCTCGGGAGCATGAAACCACCTATAGCTCCCAGGTTGCGGAATAACTCAGTGGGTATGATGATGCAAGAAACACCTTGTATAAGCTCCAGGAGGAGGTATGCGAAGTTGAAGCTTTGTTGGACACTGCGTCCAAGCGTCAAAAGGCTGAGTTGCCAGCAAAGAAAAAAATACTTCAAGCTGACATCAAGAATCTACAGAAAAGAAGATCATTAATTCTGGAGAACAGCGGGCCATTTAACGAGAAGTTATTAAATGATGACCGCTTTATAACAATAGAAAAAGAAAAGGAAAGACAGCTAAGGGGGCTTCAGCCATGGGTGGAGGAGGAAGGAGACGCTGTGGAGGGTGATAATATTGAGCTGAATCCACCCGTACATCTGACCCCATACAGTGGGCTCCCTGCAGGGCGAGTGGCGATGTCATCTGCCAGTTCGGGGAATGAGAGCAGCACCAGTCACCAGGGAGGGGCCCTGTTGGCCCAGATCAAGCTCCTGGAGTACCCAGGTTGCCTCCAGGACTTCATGTTTGGAGATGATTTACCAGAGGAGGAACCTGGGGGAAGGAAAAACAAGAAGCCAAAGAAGACCAAATTCCAGGAGCAGGTAAGATTTGTATATGCCCCTCTCCCTGAGCCCCCCGGAAGGGCCGCAGGGTCAGCTCACTGTGTGAGCCTCATTTCTCAGCCCGGCCTGAGTTCTGCTGTGCAGGAGAGTGGGGAGATTATGGAGTCTAGAGTGGCGATGAGCTCCGTCGCTGTTTGCAGTAACAGTGGTGGAGCAGACAAGGTATTGGCTTTGAGGTCGGACAGGGATATTGGCTCAATAAATGGGCAAGGATGGCTCTGGCGCATTGGGTTGCTCCCTAAAGGGAGGAGGGGGCAGCTTTGTGCCAGAGTTGGCTGCGGGAGCTCTGGTGGCTCTGAGCGTTGGCGCCGCTGTTGCTTTGGAGCAGTGGTGTTGTCGTGAAATAGCTACCAGGGCTAAGATGCCTTCGCCTCCCAGAAATATTACTGGACTAAAACCTTTATTTTGCATTGGCCAGGAGCTGGACATTCTAGTAAATATGAAGCAGAGGGTATCGGTAAAAATAGGGCTGGGACTGCTTCTAAACAGACTAGGTAGGCTTCCCGGTCCTTGTATAAGGGACCGGTGACCTGTCCTGTGGAGGTGGCTCCAGCCCTGGTACCCAGTGATACTGAGAGTACAAAATTTGCACCAGAATACACCGTTCCAGCCAGTATGAATGATAAGGTTAATGTTGGAGTGAATGAAGGAGTGAATGGGATGAAAAATGTATCTGCTTATAAAGATCTGTCTGGGGCTTTAAATGTTTGTATGGGCTGTAGCACAGGTGGAGGCACATCAGCCAAAAACAGGTAATAACATTTTGAGTATGGATTATGTGGAGGAGGGTGGTGAAGGGGTACATATTAGTGGTGGGGATGTAGGGCACCTTCCTCGTCCTCTGGCTCTGGGGAGAGCAATTTGCAAAAGCGTCTCCTGGGGGCCTTAAAGAGAGGGGAGAGATCAATCAATGTAGAGGGTAGGGAGGTTGATCTATCCTTCTGGATAGAGAGACATGGTCTTTCAGCCATCCAAGAGGAAAGAGGAGGGGATACAGTGAGGTCCCTCCCAACAGCCGGGCCAAGTGGTCTCCAAAGGAATGATGTCCGGCTGAGGTGGACAGGCAGTGATGCATGTCCTACAAGATCTAAAGTTGTTGAGCTTCTGCTGAAGTTGGGCTTTAAGGCAAATTACATCTATGTCTGATACATCCTTATGGTACCCCTGAGTTTGATATGAGCTTTGTTCCGCCGGAGGGGCTTGAGCTCTCCTGGTCGAATTATGAGCTGGTAAAGAACGAGCCCGGCTGGCGAGACTTTGCCATTCAGGCAGTGTCTCGCCAAAACAATGTCAAGAAAGTAACCGTTTTAACCCGTAATGAATCACTCTATGTATTGACAACATGATGTGGCTAGGTCGGTATGGAGAGGTGGTGGAGGTCCCAAAAAAGAACAGGGATGAATGTGGCATCTGGTCAGGGGCCTGTACGTTTATGGTCAAGCTTAGGCATTCAGGAAACACTGTTACCCATATACCATCTGCAACTTTCCACAGACGGGATCGTATCCAGATCTTCTACCAGGGTCAGCTGATGCTCTGTCACAGATTTGGTGATCCCAAACATTTTAGTGCCAGTTGCAACGTGCAGAAGTGCACTTTGTGTGGAGAAATAGGCCATCTCACTGCATCTTATGCGGAGATTAAGTGTCACCTGTGTGGTGACTTAGGTCACCATTCAGTTGCTGCCCTCGTTCCTTTGTCAACGCGGTTGTTGCCCCGGTGGGAGTAAGCCATGAGGTGGATTCTGCTGGAGGGATGACTGGTGGGGATTAAGGGGTGCAGGGGCCCAGGAAAAGTAAGCAGAAAACGCCTGCACAACTGAGGCATCTCGAGAAGCGACAAAGGGATTTTCGGGAGTCACAGGAGCGTCAACCAACTGGGGTGACTTCTGATCCTGTCCCTGCGACCAGTCTTACTGCTGAGGCCCTGAGGGATAGTGAACTGGATGAGGAGATTGGGAGGATCCACAAAGAGGAGGATGTTGTCTCCTCGCTGTCCTCCCATGGTGAGAGCATGGAGGAGGACAGCGGGAGATGGGCAGAAAAAAAGCAGGGTACTCGGAGGAATAAAAAAAAAGGGAGAATTAAGATCTTCTCCCACCCACCAGATGCCAAAGGAAGGTACAACTGGCCTCCCTCTGATTGGTCTCTCCAACCGGTTCCACGCCCTCAGCAACATTTCCTCTTCATAGGAGGAGGCTGGGTTGAGGTTCCAGTTGTTGTGGTGGGGCTCACAGGAGACGCTGAGTCCTCTCTCCTTGGGGAACCTATGTCTTCAGGAGGGGGGACTGATCGAGGGTCAGGTGACGGGGAAAATGTAAATAAAGGGAAAATGGAAACCTCCATCTCACTAAAAAGGGGTAAACCATCATCTGATGAGGAGGGTGGTGGGGTGGATGGGAAGGATGGTGAGAAAAAGAAAGCTGTCTAATTCAATCACCCTCGATGGTGGCACCCTCTCCGTTGACTCTGGCATCTATTAATGTTGCCAGCATTAAGTCAGATACGGCTCAATTTGCGGCCTATGTTTTTTTTGCCCATATTAATGCTGATATTTTATTTTTGCAGGAGACCAGGCTAACAGACATGTCATCTATATATAAGGCTAAAAGAGAGTGGAGGAATGGACCCTCCTACTGGTCTCTTGAAGCCGAGCCGAATAGCGGAGTGGTGGTCCTTTTTACCACAGCAGTAGAATACAAGAACTTCGCCTTATTACCATCTACGACCCACAGTCTAAGTGGGAAGGGAAGTGTCTCTTTATGAGGATCAAGTCCTATCTTTTTACAAGTTGGTAGGTGGTCTTTGGAGGGGACTTTAATGCTGTCACGAGGCCCCCAAGACAGGGGAGGTTCCAGAGACAAGCTGACATATGATAGCGTCGCCCTTAATAGCGTAGCGAGTGAGGCTCGCCTGGTGGATGTCCACATCCACCATATCCCAGGCCATGCGGGATTCACCTGTCATAGGGGTAGTTGTAGGTCTAGGATAGACAGGTTTTATTTAAAGGGGGAAGCAGTCTCTTCAGCAGTGTCTGTTGTTGAGGTGTGAGTTCTCTGACCACTGTTTAATTTTGTTTTCTCTGAATGTCACAGAGACCCCCTGGATGGGCAGAGGCTATTGGAAGCTCAATTCATCTCTCTTGGAAGAAGCGGAAATAAGACAGTCCTTTGAGAATTGTCTTCAGAGCCAGGTACCATTGCTGGGCCTTTGTAGCAGTAAGTCAGAGTGGTGGGAGATGTTAAAAAAAAGGGTTGCGAGATTCTTCCGCCAGCTGTCGGGCCTCAGAAGCCTAAACAGGAAGAAACTTGAGCACCTTGTCTCGACTGGAGGTAGTCATGATGATATCTCCAGAGTGAAGTCCTTGCTGATGTAGTGCCAGTACGACAGAGACGTATCTTTTGTTTTTGATAGGGCTTACGGGAAGTACCGCTCACCCGACCCTTACAGAAACTGAAAGATATCAGTGAATAGTAAAGTAGTCTCAGGACTGATTGATAGTACGGGATCCCTGAAAAGGTCCAGATCAGGGGTCCTGGGGGTCGTCAGATCCTTTTACTCGCACCTCTTGGGAAGGATCTAGATTGAGATAAGGTATCAGCTTTCTTGGCTGAAACCATCCCTGAACCAGGAGTAGACCCCTCTCTTGACGTTTTGACATAGATGATCCGAGAAGAGGAAATCAGAATGGCGATTGATGGGCTTGCCCTCAAGAAGTCACCCGGTCCAGATGGCTTAACATCTGAGTTCTATAAGACCTTTAAGGACACTTTGGTTCCCCTCTTGACTGAGGTATTTAAGGAGAGTCTATCCTCAGGCACTCTGGCGAAGTCAATGAGGAGGTCAGCGCCGATCATCCTGTCAAAGGGTAAAGTCCTGTCCCTCATTGAGAGTTGGAATCCTATGGCTCTTCTCAATGCGGACAGAAAGATTCTGGCAAAAGTGCTGTTTAATCGGCTGGTGGATTTGGCATCCCGGTCTGTTCTTCTGAGATATGGCCTGACGGGGGGGATTGTTGATTGGCTTAAGACCTTGTATGAAGGGGCAGAGAGTTTCCCGCTTGTGAATGGATGGATTGGCCGCTCTTTTGAGGTTGGATCTGGCATCTGTACACACGTACACATACATCATACATATACACACACATCGAACATATACACACATCATACATACAAACACACATCATGCATACACATCATACATACACGCGTCGCTGCCCACCACATCATACATTACATAGATACACACATCACACAAACACACATCATGCATACACCCTCCACTGCCCCCCCATCATACATACACACAACACATACACAGAGCATGCATATACACATGCACACATCATACATATACACACACATCATGCATACACCCGCCGCTGCCCCCCACATCATACATTACATACATGCACACATCACACATACATCATACATATACACACATCATGCATACACATATCATACATACACCTGCCGCTGCCCCCCCGCATCATACATACACCCAACGCTGCCCCACCATCATACATACACCAGCCGCTGCCCCCCCCACATCATACATACACCAGCCGCTGTGGCAGGACAGTTCAGTGTTCAGTGGCAGGACACATACCTGACGTCTTGGGGGGGGGGGGGGGGGGGGGAAGGCTGTCTGCGCTCACTGAACAGAGCCTGTAGCTGCGTCTGAGGCAACTGCCTCAGTCGCCTCATGGCAGCTACAGCTTTGCATTTAGGTTGCTGGATTTTTCTCCCCAGATTTTGGAGATTTCTGAGCCACATTTCCAGTCCCGTCTGTAGCCCGGCAGCTCTCCTCCCCATCGCTCTTCTATTCTCTCTCCTCCCCCTCTTTCATGCTCAGAAAGTGAAAATGTAATTCTTGTCCAAACAAGAAAACTTAAGGGTGTGTCACTGGTTTGCTGTGGGGTATCCCCCATTGTACCAGTACCCCTTGGTCTCTGCTGTGTCCATTCTTTTATGCTGGATACAAAGGCTGCACACCCCAAAACAAACTCAAGAAAAAGTTTGCGACTCAGAAGAAAAGACCAAACTAAGAAGGCCACAGTGCTGTAACCTGCCCGTCCCACTTTATAGGCTAGCACACAACACATGGCCCACTCTCCTCCTCCTGCTGTCTGCTTGGGATATTATGAAATCTTACATCAGACCTTGTAAGCCACGCGTGAGAGCGTGGGAACCCAGCCCAGTCCGTCCTGGCCCCTCGCCTTCCCTGCGGTCAGCCAAAATCCCACATGTCTCCCAGGCCAAGCCTTCCTCTCAGCGATATTTTGCAGTCTGGAGCCTCGGCAACTGAATAGTTATTTTTAATGTTTCCTCCTTGTGCTGCTGTGAAGCTCGCGCAGGGACGCAATGTATCGCAGCTCTGTTCCCTGCCTGTAGGAAAGTCATTAAAGAGCATTTCCCCCTCACAAAGAAAAGAGTTGAGTTGTCCTCTAATGTCAGGTTATTACAAATTCTATAAGGCCACATGCACATGGCCGGGGTGGACATACCATATGCACAATACACGCAGTCGCACACGGGCCTAGTTAATAAGGGTGTCCACTGTCAACTTCCTACATACCGTCTGGTACATAGAAAAAAAGGACTAAGCTACTAAATTCATGGCTCAGTTACCGGTAGAGTGTTAGAGACACATAAGGAGGTAATATGTGATGACAAACTGGAGATCAAGGGGTTTCTGCTCCATCTGTTCACCCATGGCACATATTGTCATGACTTTTATGGGGGTCCCACTGTACCTCCATATGGTTCTGATCTTAAGCATTTTTTTCATGCAATTTCATATGAATTGTACAGAAGAAAATCGTGGTATGCCCTTAGGGCTCGGTAAAAAATTCCCACTGAAAATCTTGCTGTAAATCCCCAGCATGCTCGCATACAGCTCAAAAATATCCCAGAAAATAGCATTTTTTTTATTTTTTATTATTGAGTTCTATTAAAAGAGTACTGTGGCCAAAATTTACTTATCCCTTATCCACAGGAGAGGGAATAAGTAGCTGATCGCGGGGGGGGGGGGGGGGGGGCTCCGACCACTGGGGCCCCCTGCGATCTCCTGAATGGGACCAAGTCCTGCTCAGTCACCTCTAGACCGAGCGCACTCCATCAGCTAATTATCCCCTATCCTGAGAATAGGGGATGAGTTAATTCTGCTTTCAATTCTATAGAACAATGGCTGATAATTCATATTCAGTAAAAATTTATGGCTGAATGTTAACAGATTTTAAATAAAGCACAAGTCCCCTTTTTTCGTCCATGTAGAGTATAAAAAAAACTAGTTTTTTTTTAGGCTTAACATACAGTACCACTAAACTGAGTGTGCATATAGCCTTTACCTGTGCAAATCTACAGCATTTTCACCAGCAATGTATCTAAGTGGCTCTGCCTGAATAGGACAACCCTGTAGTGTGAACCATAAAAAGGCAGTACTTGCACAAGTCTCTCTGTTAGACCGAATTCACACTACGGAATTGCTGACCGTTTGGAAATGCCGGTGCAGCAGAATCCCATTGCTGGCAATGGGATTCCTTTGCACAGTGCCCACTACGGAATTTCAGTGGCAGATGTTTCTCTGCTGAAATTCCAACGCCAAAAGAATGATTTCATTCTTCATACTCGGAATCTCCGGCCAAATTTTTCAGGCCGGAGATTCTAAGTGTGAACCCGGCCTATGAAGCTGATCATGGTGGTCACAGATTTCCACTGATCTAACATTGGTGGCCTATCCTGAGAATAGATCAATTAATATTTAAAGACTGGATAATCCCTTTTTTTATTACATCCACTAATGGGAAAGCTGTGTGACAACCAAAAAGGCTAACATTAGAAATCTCACAGAGATGGTCACCTAGCTTTCCCCGGTAGAAAATCTGGCATTCCCATATAGCCCTGATACACTACTGATACAACATTCATGGACGTGGGGATACCCAGTGGAACACTACTGGCAGCCAACATAGTTTTCACCCATATTTCAAAACAACAGTGTTATCTAGGTCTTGCTCTAGAGCAGTTCTCCCCAAAATGTGACTCTTAATGAGAGTTGGGGTTATGCAACAGCCGGAAAGCCACAAATTGGAGAACACTGCTCTAGTTCTACGAAAAACAATACACATATGTATAATACAGGTAGGACTATGAAGAGACTTTTTCGGTTTGACAGTCACAACCCTGTGCATCAAAAACCTAACAAGAAATGCATGATCCCAGAGAGTCGAGACAAAAAATTGCCCATGCATGTAACTCGAGCTCCTTGAAGGAAAATTAACCTCCATTGTGTCACTTTCAAGTAACACCTCCATTTTCCATTAATATCAAGCACCTGGCTCATTCGGGGCAGTCATGATTCCACCCACCCTGCAATCCTTCTATTAAGCACCATTCTTTGTCCCTATAGATCTCCTCCCATGACTATACATGACCTATCCTATACCTGTTGCTTTAGATCAAAACAGCTGCCATTGCCTTTAATGTCCCAATTCAACCAGCAGGTGTATCATACACCATCTGTCTATGGCACCTTTTCCTCGTTTCTCCCCTAAGGGATTGTTCACATGCGTCACCTTTAAAAGAAGAAGACAGATATTTACTAGAGAACTGCCAGCAGGAATCGAAGTGCCATCCCCGGAGGCTGGCACAAGGATTAGCTATTCCATTTCCGTGCAAGATAAGATCATGCTACTTATTTCCGTGATTTTTTTTTCAGCGGCACAGCCCAAATTCAATTCGGAAATTTTCCATAGCCTGTGAATGGGGTTTACAGATACCTCCCTCCCATGTATGAGATGCAAATTTTTGGATTTCCACCCAAATCTATCCCAAAATTCATGTAAACTACTCAATGGGGCCCAAAGGTGGCCACATGCCTTCTTTAGCCATTTAGCTGCCAGCTATCTTTCCCGATCCCTCATGCACACTTGGTCGGTTTGGCTACAGATTTGTGGCGAGATCCATGGGGGAAATATTCTGCAACGTGAGGCCTCACCCTTATTTCCCCCCCTCTCTTCTAGGATTATTTAATGTTGCATAATGTTTACAACTGCAAATAGGCTTCCTCATAAGGATACATGCTTCAGGGTGGAGGATACTGTGGTATTGACTCTTGTTTAGGAGGATGGTAACTGTAGACACAAGACAAGACAGGGACACAATGTAATAGCTGGAACGCCCAGTCTGTAATCTTTGGCACATCGGAAAAGTTACATCCTCAAATTCATAATACAATACTGGCTCCAGTCTATTTGACAAACACAACTGTCCTGCAGGAGAAGCACTGACGGCAAGCAGTAGCCGGGTGAAAGGGTACAGTCTGTTGGTGGTTACCCCAAAATTAGTGCTGGGCGATATGACCAAAAATGAGTATCACAGTATTTTTCTAAAGTATCACGGTATTTTATTTTTATTTTTTTACATTGAGACTTGCATTGAGGTGGCATAGCGGAACTAAATGGGCTTTTGGAACTAAATGATCTGAACACTGGGGCAGTGGAGTACCCTTTTAAATAGATGTAACAAACAACCCTACAGCCTCCAGCTGTTGCAAAACTACAACTCCCAGCATGTTGGACTATATAGTAGTGTATAGTATAGGTCAGTGTTTCCCAACTAGGGGTGCCTCCAGCTGTTGCAAAACTACTACTCCCAGCATGCCCGGACAGCCGTTGGCTGTCCGGGCATGCTGGGAGTTGTGGTTTTGCAACAGCTGGAGGGCCTCAACAGCTGGAGGGCCTACTGTAGGTATAGTATATTATACAGACCCCTGTCCATCCCAGAACCCTTACTCACCTTCCCAGTTGCTGCAGGGAACGTTCGGGGAGGGTGGTCCGGGCCATCCATCCTTCCTGTAGTGTCCGGCGGCATTCCGGGTGGAGGGTCCACCGGTCCGGGCTGTCCTTCTTCTCCTTGGGGGCCTCTTCTCCACTCCGGGCAGGCTCCGGCCTAGTAACGCTGCATAGACGCCGCTGCGCAGCGACACACCTGACATCACGGCGTAGCGGCGTCTATGCAGTGTACTAGGCCGGAGCCTGCCCGGAGTGGAGAAGAGGACCCCCGGAGAAGAAGGACAGCCCGGACCGGTTCACCCTCCACCCGGAATGCCGCCGGACACTACAGGAAGGATGGATGGCCCGGACCACCCCCATTACGGGTAAGTTTAATTGTTTTTATTGACTCGGAGGGTGGGGGAGGGGCCCGACCGGTATAGCGGTATGGGCAAAAATCCATACCGTGGGAGAAAAAAAAAACGGTATCCGGTTCATACCGGTATACCGCCCAGCACTACCCAAAATGATGCAAAAAATCATAGCGTGGCAAAACAATGGAGAGCTAATGGCCTGAAAGGGAATTCCTGAAAGTTTTCAATCCTTCAATGGTTGTCCTTCATATCAACTCTTCTTTAAAGAAACATTTAAAGTAAAACTGATAAACCGTGTTATGCTTAAAGGGGAATTCCAGACCCAGAATTTTTTTAAGGAAAGTCAGAATGCTATAAAAAAGAAAAAGAAAAGAAAAAGAACGTACTTACATGCCCAACCTCCCCCCCCCCCCCCGCCTCCCCGAGGCTGGGAATAACCCCAAATGTCATGGGGAAAAAAAAAAACAATGAAAATTAACTCTAATTGGTTGCCAAAACATTTTTTCTTTGAGACCTTTCTGATACATGGATCCCTATAAAATGCACTTGAGAGTGAAGTTCTTTTTAGAAATCTTATCTCATCTTTATTAAATTTAGCCTGACTTCATAAATCTTCTGCATAATTTAACATAACCCATTCACACGACTTCTAAAAAGGCTGCATGGTAATTCTGTTTACATCTGAAAACGCTTCTGGATTTTACAACGTGTTTTACCGATTTAACACTCTCGCCCTCTGGGCTCATAGGTGCCACACGGACAAATGAAGATGAGAGAGAGACCGAATAATGAACTAAAGAATCTACAGTGTAATCATTACCAAAAATACATACAATCTGAAGAGTGAAGAATAGAATAGAATTGTCAGCTATAATACACTACAGTTTGCGTATCTGAAAACAATAATTATAAGTAATCATTCTGTTTTGTGCCATTTTGAATGGCATATATATGTACAATGGAAGGGTTTTTGGGAACTCTCATTAAAACTAATTTTTGCTATTACACTCCTTATGGTAAATAAAAAAATCTTTCTAATTTACTTTGTTTAAAAAGAAAATGAAGTTTTCTATGTTTTGTGTTTAAAAAAGCTGCCACTAGGTGTCTCCCTACTTGTCCAGAGCACCCCCCCCCCAGACTTTGGACTCCTGCGTGCCTGGCAGAAGTCCAAAATCAGGAAGCGCTGAGGGGGGGCGTAGCCTTATCCAATCAGAGTTCATCTCACACCGAACTGCTCTAAGCTGTGTTTATCAGAGTGAGGGAGGAAGTTCTCCCCTGTATGGCTTCAGATGATGTCACGCCTGCTGAGTAACGCCCCTACCCAGTCTGTGAATCTGACTTAGACTGAGCAGAAAATACAGAGCCAATATCAAGGTAGGAAACTAACAAATAATAAAAATAAAGGCAGGGGGTGGTTTATCATGATGGGGGCAGTGACCTGGGAGGATTATAAAATTTAACAAGATCCTGACAGGTACTCTTTAAGGGCCATATTACAAGGAGCAATTATTGGCTGAACAGACCCTGTGTGATTAGCCCAGAGATCAGTCAACGAACGGGCAAATGCTCATTCATCAGCTGATCGCATCTTTTAAATTGGTTACAGAAAAACATTGTTTGCAAGCTACTGGAGGTCCGCAGGTTGAAGACCACTGTGGCCTTCGTCATCATCCAGCCCCCCCCCCTTTTTGTTTTGTACTCACCTCCCCTCGGCGGGAAGTTAGGGTGAGCTGGTCCGGGCCATCTATGCTGCATGGACCGTCCGGTGGGGAGGGTTAGTCGTTGCGGGCTGCCCATTTTAACCGGGGGGGGGGGCCTCTTCTCCGCGCTTCGGGCCTGCCCCGGACTAGTGACGTTGCCTTGACGACTCACAGGGACGTTCATGCGCAACGTGAAGGCAACGTCACTAGTCCTGGGCATGCCCGAAGTGCGGAGAAGAGGTCCCCCCGGTTAAAATGGACAGCCCGCAACAACTAACCCTCCCCACCGGACGGTCCCTGCAGCATAGGTGGCCCGGACCAGCTCACCCTAACTTCCCGCCGAGGGGAGGTGAGTACAAAACAAATAGGGGGGGTCTGGATGATGACGAAGGCCACAGTGGTCTTCAACCTGCGTTCCTCCAGAGGTTTCAAAACTACAACTCCCAGCATGCCCGGACAGCCGTTGGCTGTCCGGGCATGCTGGGAGTTGTAGTTTTGCAACATCTTTAGGTCCACAGGTTGAAGACCACTGATAAAGGGATTGACAGGGGGTGATGGTGAAGGGGGGGGGATGATGATGGGGGTCTGGATGATTACAGGGTGATGATGACGGGGGTGTTAATGAAGGGGGTCTGGATGATTGCATGGGGGGGGGGATGATGTATTTCCCACCATAGGCTTATAGTCGAGTCAATAACTTTTCCTGGGTATTTGGGGTGAAATTAGGGACCTCGGCTTATATTCGGGTCGGCTTATACTCGAGTATATATACGGTAGGTACTTTTTTAATGAATCAAAGACCTGAAGGAACAAAAAAATTATAATTCTCAAACTTAGAATATTCTTTATTATACTAAAATTTAGGAGGAGACAATCAACCGTCTTTCTGTAGGTCATTACATTACTTACTGCTGAGGAAATCCTCATGAGGAGCGCAGGACACAGCAGGTAAAGACTTGTGCAGACTTATTCATTGTGCAATCATTCTGTAACTTTCCATAGACATTGAAGGACATTTATAGGGAAGGTCCACATATCCCAGTCCATGTCTTTCTACAGTGATTTCACACGTATATTAGCTGGGTGGGGAAACCCCAAAAGAATCACTATAAATATTAGATCTGATTAGATCTGACTGCAGAAGGACACAATTTTCATTGACAAATCGGGACGGACCGGAGTTAAAGGGGTACTCCACCTCCAGACATCTTATCCCCTATCCAAAGGATAGGGGATAAGATGTCTGATCGCGGGGGTCCCGCCGCTGGGGACCCCCACGATCTTGGTGCGGCACCCCAGAACGAACTTTATTCCATGCTGGATGACTGGCGATGTGGGGCGGAGGCTCGTGATGTCCCCTCAATGCAAGTCTATGGGAGGGGGCGTGCAGCAGCAAGATCATGGGGATCCCGCCGCTGGAGATAGGGGATAAGATGTCTAGGGCTGAGTACCCCTTTAAAGTAGTATGATGTTGGATCCTTTTTTTAAAAAATTTTGTTAGCACCATATCCAGTGTCCTTGCACTGTATGGGGTTATAGTGACATCTAACCTTACAGCACTTTAGGTGAAGAAATAAAACAAAAATGTCATAATCTTTCCACAAGTGACCCTGCTCAGAAAGATGCTTATTACAAATATCAGTTTTGGACTAAGCGTTGTAGTCTCAGCGCCCTCTGCTATTTTTAACCAATTTTTTTTTAATAATGACACCATCGGATTAAATCCTCTCTCAAGACAGCCGTGATTCCTATTTACACAAAGTTCTCAATGTACCCATGAATGAGACAGTCTTCTCACAGATCAGACTGCAAGCCCACCACCGAGACGGAGAGTCCGTACCCTAGACAGCGAAAGCCGCGGACGTCTGCACATGAGACAGCCTCCGAAAGAATGCAGCAGTGTGCCAGGAAATGAGACAGTTCATTCCGTGAGATTTGACAGGCCCTTCTTTGTATATTTTTATAGATTTCAGGACCGGAATAAATGTACATTTTCCACATGAAACAAAGATTAATCAGTACCAGATTTCGGCAGTAAAAGAGACATCAAGGTAAAGAGGAGCCTGCCGAGGATAAGCGGCGCTCCCTAGACTGTCCACAGAAGGGCACGACGTACAGTTTTCAACAGTTTTTTATTTTACAACAAATGTGGCGCATTTTGGACTGTCATTGCGCTACGACCTATGGCAGCTACATGGTTTGAAAAATCCCCCCTCGTGTGTAGTCAGATCCTGTAGCCAATTGTTAGTCCCTTCCATGCGCTTCCTAAGGCTGGATTCACATATGTGCGGAGTCCGGCACAGTTTCCCTCCGGAGGGAAACTGATGCTAGAACTGATTCTAATCATTTGAATGGGACAGTTCTCAATTTTGACGCCGGATGGCTGGAGACGCCGGAGGGCACCGGACAGGGTAATGCAGCTTGCTGCTTCCACCTGTCCGTTGCCCGGAAACAATGGACGCCGAATGCAATACAACTGATGACAAGTTGTCATCAGTTGTGGCATCAGTTGCGTTGAGATTTAGGCTGAGTTCACATATGCTGAATGCCGGACATATGTGAACCCAGCCTAATAGGCTATTTGTTCACACAAATTATGAAACTTTTTTTTTTTGTTCATTTTTTTTTTTTTACTTTTTGGATTATTTTTAGACACCTTTTTTCTATAGTTTTATTTATTTATTTATTTTTTTTTTAAATTACCGCTTATTGTAAACCTGGCCTTTCCTAGCGATTATCAAGTGTTTAGAATCAAATACACCCAAAAAAAAGTCCCTAAGAAGTGTTAAAGGGGTATTCCGCCCATAGACATCTTATCCCCTATCCTTCGGATAGGGGATAAGTTGTCTAAGGGCGGAATACCCCTTCAAATACATTCGATAGAAATACCATACACATATATTTTACTTTTCTGAGCTTTTTTTCTCTGCTGAAGTCAATGGGGAAAAAATGAGCATACAGTGAACACATTTAATGGGCACACAATAGCCGTTTTATGCCATAATATACAATATTATCAGTGATCTTAGGCTTATACTGTCTGTAAAGTAGCAATAAAAAGGGGTCAGACATAGAGAAGTAAAGAAGGCATAAAAATTTGAGGAAATTACCAATTTTGACTACCGTACTTTAGCCAACTATGTCTAAAGGGTCAACGGAACTGTCTTCAATATAATGATAGGACACACTGGAATTTTTTTGGCTGAAACTAGACACGTATAGCATAAATTGCCTACTATAGCTGATTATCTGTCCCTTTGTGCAAAAAGTATTACATCATTTTTATTTATTTATTTAATTATGTGTGTGTGTGAAAAAATCCAACATATCCAACGGCGGATCAGCGTGAGAACGGAGGTAAGTAAAACAGTTTGTTATTTTTAACAGATGAAAGACTAATGACTGTGACACATGGGGGGGGGGGGGAATGAGGGGACGTTAATAACTGTCACACATGGGGAGAGATGAGAGGACACTAATGACTATGACAGGGGACAGTAATTAATGTAGCACACAGGTAGGAGATGAGGGGACAGTAATAATTGTGAGACACGGGGAGATGAGGGGACACTAATGACTGTGACACAGGAAAGATGAGGGGACACTAATGACTGAAACATGGGGAGAGATGAGAGGACACTAATGACTATGACAGGGGACAGTAATTAATGTAGCACACAGGTAGGAGATGAAGGGGCAGTAATAACTGTGACACGGGGAGAGATGAGAGGACACTAATGACTGTGACACAGGAAAGATGAGGGGACACTAATGACTGAAACATGGGGAGAGATGAGAGGACACTAATGACTATGACAGGGGACAGTAATTAATGTAGCACACAGGTAGGAGATGAAGGGGCAGTAATAACTGTGACACGGGGAGATGAGGGGACACTAATGACTGTGACACAGGAAAGATGAGGGGACACTAATGACTGAAACATGGGGAGAGATGAGAGGACACTAATGACTATGACAGGGGACAGTAATTAATGTAGCACACAGGTAGGAGATGAAGGGGCAGTAATAACTGTGACACGGGGAGAGATGAGGGGACACTAATGACTGTGACACAGGAAAGATGAGGGGACACTAATGACTGAAACATGGGGAGAGATGAGAGGACACTAATGACTATGACAGGGGACAGTAATTAATGTAGCACACAGGTAGGAGATGAGGGGACAGTAATAATTGTGAGACACGGGGAGATGAGGGGACACTAATGACTGTGACACAGGAAAGATGAGGGGACACTAATGACTGAAACATAGGGAGAGA
Source organism: Hyla sarda (assembly GCF_029499605.1). Lineage (NCBI taxonomy): Eukaryota > Metazoa > Chordata > Amphibia > Anura > Hylidae > Hyla > Hyla sarda. The sequence goes on from NC_079200.1 coordinate 30,025,812, forward strand.
TGAGAGGACACTAATGACTATGACAGGGGACAGTAATTAATGTAGCACACAGGTAGGAGATGAAGGGGCAGTAATAACTGTGACACGGGGAGAGATGAGGGGACACTAATGACTGTGACACAGGAAAGATGAGGGGACACTAATGACTGAAACATGGGGAGAGATGAGAGGGCACTAATGACTATGACAGGGGACAGTAATTAATGTAGCACACAGGTAGGAGATGAGGGGACAGTAATAATTGTGAGACACGGGGAGAGATGAGGGGACACTAATGACTGTGACACACAGGGGGAGATGAGGGGACACTAATGACTGAAACATGGGGAGAGATGAGAGGACACTAATGACTATGACAGGGGACAGTAATTAATGTAGCACACAGGTAGGAGATGAGGGGACAGTAATAATTGTGAGACACGGGGAGATGAGGGGACACTAATGACTGTGACACAGGAAAGATGAGGGGACACTAATGACTGAAACATGGGGAGAGATGAGATGACACTAATGACTATGACAGGGGACAGTAATTAATGTAGCACACAGGTAGGAGATGAGGGGACAGTAATAATTGTGAGACACGGGGAGCTGATGGGACACTAATGACTGTGACACAAGAAAGATGAGGGGACACTAATGACTGAAACATGGGGAGATTAGAGGACACTAATGACTATGACAGGGGACAGTAATTAATGTAGCACACAGGTAGGAGATGAGGGGACAGTAATAATTGTGAGACACGGGGAGATGAGGGGACACTAATGACTGTGACACAGGAAAGATGAGGGGACACTAATGACTGAAACATGGGGAGAGAGGAGAGGACACTAATGACTATGACAGGGGACAGTAATTAATGTAGCACACAGGTAGGAGATGAGGGGACAGTAATAATTGTGAGACACGGGGAGATGAGGGGACACTAATGACTGTGACACAGGAAAGATGAGGGGACACTAATGACTGAAACATGGGGAGAGATGAGAGGACACTAATGACTATGACAGGGGACAGTAATTAATGTAGCACACAGGTAGGAGATGAAGGGGCAGTAATAACTTTGACATGGGGAGAGATTAGGGGACACTAATGACTGTGACACACAGGGGGAGATGAGGGGACACTAATGACTGATCATATAACTTCATATAACGTTCCATTGCGTGACATAATGTTACATGACTTGCAACATCCTAGCTCCTTTTTTTTTTGCTGGCTCCTATATTCTTTTTTTTTCCCAAAAAAATCTATGTTTATTGATAATTAGTGTAAGAAAAACACAAAGAGAACAGCGGAAAAACAACAAAAATAAAAGAGGGGCCGAATTATTTTACATTGATATAAATAGTAATAGAGAATAGAAAAAAAAAATGTTTAACATACCGTAACTAATAGATTTAAACAATGGGTCATTTTCAGATTTCCCTTTCAGTAATATAAAGCTGCATTTTAGCACTGAAGCCTTTTTAGAGGCGGCAAAGAAATGCCAGAGTTAAATTGAAGGATATATGGTTATTACCCTGGAGGAAGCGACATATATTCATGTGGTGACCCAGAAGCAGACACAGGCAGGCAAGAAGAATATTCCTCCAATTTGGTTAAAGATTTTTAACATTTTTTTTTTTTTTTAGATTCTTCATTTAAACAAATACCCGACGATAACATAACTCGAACAGTCAAGGAAACACGTTGTGCACCAGTCCACATCCAATATGGCCCCAAAATCAGCACACAACTGAACACTTGGTTATAAGAATTAGCAGTCTGTTGACTAGGTCAGTCATCTCCGGACTGTGGACCTCCGGCTGTTGCAAAACTACAACTCCCAGCATGCCTGTACAGCCATCGGCTGTCCGGGAATACTGGGAGTTGTAGTTTTGCAACAGCTGGAGGTCCACTGGGCTAGGCCAAAACTTCTGTGAACAGCTCATCGCATCAAATCCAAAAGGGAATTACTTTTTGTATGTGTGTTTATAATTAAGGAGAACTCTAGCCAAATCTAACTTCTACCCTATCCACTAAATAAAGTTTACACGAACAGCCAACATATGCTTAAAGGAATATTCCAGTGAAAAACATTTTTTTTCATAACAACTGGCTCCAGAAAGTTAAACAGATTTGTAAATTACTTCTATAAAAAAAAAAAATCTTAATTCTTCCAGTACTTATCAGCTGCTTAAGTTGAGTTGTTCTTTTCTGTTTGGCAACAGTGCTCTCTGCTGACACCTCTGTCTGTCTCAGGAACTGTCCAGAGTAGGAGCAAAGGAGCAAATCCCCATAGCAAACCTCTTATGCTTCAGACAGTTCCTGAGACAAGCAAAGGTGTCAGCAGAGAGCACTGTTGTCAGACAGAAAAGAACAACTCAACTTCAGCAGCTGAAAAGTACTGGAGGGATTAAGATTTTTTTAATAGAAGTAATTTACAAATCTGTTTAACTTTCTGGAGCCAGTTGATTTTTTTTATTGGAATACCCATTTTAAAAGGAGAATTCCAGCCTAAACTAACTTATCACCTATCCAATCGCAGGTGGGGGGGGCCGACTGCTGGGACCTCCCCGTGATCTCTGGAATGGGACCCCTGCTGTCAGTAAGGAGCACGTGTTGTATACTGCATGCTCTCAGTTCATTTCTATGGGAGCGCCGGTGATGCCCGAGTGCTGTACTCAGGTCTTTTTGGCCCTTTCATAGAAATAGATGGAGCACGGGCTCCTCAGTGAGAACCGGGTCCCCTTTCGGAGATCGCCGGGGGTCCCGTGGACCCCCGCAATCAGCTACTCATCCCCTGTCATGTGGATAGGGGGATAAGTTAGTTTCGGCTGGAGTTCTCCTTTAACCATAAGTTGGCAGTTCGTGTAAACTTGACTTATTCGCCCGACCCAAGACCGAACCCCCGCCCCCCTACCCCCCGCTTTTCTTTTTTTCATATTTGTGGGCAATCTGAACGCCAATGTTTAAAACATGCCCCGTTCCTTGCAACATAAGGTTGTTTTTTATTACATTTCTTGCAACACAAACTGGGCGTTAAGCCTGTATGACTGATCCCAGCTAGTTTCGTGTTAAAACATTTTTGGAACTGGCGGTAGACGGCTCAACATGCCACTCTACGTTCTTGTGGCGAGGCCAATAGATTAGCAATTTCTGTACGTCTGGCACAGAAAACGTATGAAGGTTCTCACCTCATGTGACAACATCCCCTCCCCCCACCCCATACAAACACGTGTGCTCTTCCGCAGTACATTCAGGAGGTACTTCTGTCTCGTACAGGAACCTTCTTTCCCCACCACAGCCTGACATCACATCACACATGTAGCCTGTCACAATGACATGAGATGGCACCCTCCTGCTGTCTTTATCTAATGCAGGGGGGGGGGGAGCGAGCACACCAGACGACACATAAACAAACACCAGAGAACCTTTCCCCTGGGCGTAATTGGGTTCATCCTGCCATTTCTGTCATGTAATCTTGCAGAGATACCACGCATGTGACTTACATACACACCGGGGACCTCTTTGGCAGGGTACACACTTCTCAAACAAGGACCTAATGTATCGTGACCTTAGGGTCTTATGCATGAAACCGACTGTCGACAAAAGAAATAGTGAAACGATTCATAGTAACCAATCAGGTGCCTCCATTCCAATCCTTAAAATAATCCAATTGGTTGGTTCGGGTACCTGCACCTCTTTTTGCTTGCGCAGGATACTCACTGGGCGCCATGCATAAAAAGCTATATCTAGACTTTAATCTTAAAGGGGTACCCTAGTAGAAAACAAATGTTTTCAAATCAATCGGCGCAAGAAAGTTAAACAGATTTGTAAATTACTTCTATTTAATAATCTTAATCCTTCCAGGACTTATCAGCTGCTGTATACTACAGAGAAAGTTGTGTAGTTCTCTCCAGTCTGACCACAGTGCTCTCTGCTGCCACCTCTGTCTGTGTCAGGAACTGTCCACAGTAGAAACAAGTTCCCATAGCAAACTTCACCTGCTCTGGACAGTTCCTGACATAGACAGAGTTGTCAGCAGAGAGCACTGTGGTCAGACACACACGGCAATACAAAATATGTTTATTAATATATTTTTTTATTATATTTTCTTTTTTATTGGGGTAAGGGGGCTTATTCAATTTTTATTAAACACATTTTTTACCTTTTATTTTTTATTTTACTATTTATTTTAAGCAATCTGTGGATTGCTATTACTGTTCAATGTTACACATAGGCATAGCACTGATCAGTGATATCGGCCATCTACTATAGACTATACAAGAAGGTCCCACTCATCAGACCCTGTGATTATGCTGTGGGTGGTCCGTGATCACAACATCTGAACGGTTATTGGCGGGCATCAGCATGATAGCTGATGTCGGCCATTAGCGTTGATCTCCTGCACTCACGTCATAGTCGGAATGCCCCTTAAATGTATGGAAATGTACCAAAAGCTGCAATCTGATTGGCCCATATGGATAATACCTTAAACGGTCACTGTAGTTTTAAACAATTTTTTTATTTTTTTCATTTGATAGCTCATGTGAGTTCTAACTTATTTGTAAATCACTTCATTTACCAAAAATTACTTTTTACCTCAGAAAAAAAAAAAAGATCTAAAGTCTTCACCATTTGGTGTCTCCCTTTGGCTGTATACTGCTGTTTGCTGCCTCTTATTAGGTTCAGTCCATCTTTGGTAACAAAAATACCAAGACAGAATACAGGAAGTTGGGGCTGGGCTTAGCTGGTTCTATGTGCAGGAGAAATAGAGAATATCTGGGCTTCTCCAGAGGATCCACACTGTCCCTGAAAGGTAAGCTAAGGCTTTTCACCCTTTCAGAAGTAGAAATTAAAGGTTTAGTGTAACCCGTTCCTTGCTCTGCTGGTGCTGTTTTTATAATACTACACTGTGTAAATCATCCTCTAGCACAGTGACAGCCTGTTCAGTCCAATGCCATTACTATGTCATGGCATGGCTGTAGGGAGTAGGTATTGTGTTGTGCCGTGACTGCCCTGACTGGTGAGCGAAAGGAAGGAAGTTTGGATGTGTACTACTGGCAAACAGCCCAGCTTTGGTCCGGCCCCCTAAAATGTAGAAAATGAAGAATAACTGTGTGCCATGGAGGGGGCTCTGAGGGTCTCAGTAAATGCAGTGAGAGGACTTAAATAACCTTGTCACCCCCCTCCAAAGGGTTAATCTATGAAAACTACGCAGGGTTTTAAAAAACTTTATAAAATCTGGCACTTGGTCTGTGCACCAGAACAAATAATAACACTATTCTAACTATATAATATATATTGGGTAGGTAGGCATCATGAGTCAGCAAAGGACCCCCTCCAACTGTGTGCAGGTATCCAGCCACGGCCGGACTACTACAGCAACCTTTCCAAGGTAAGTGTCTTCCTTGGAAAGTTTTCTGTATGTAATATATATTGAAATTTGTTGTATTATTCGCACATAAACATTAAAGGGATACTCCGGCCCTAAGACATAGGGGATAAGATGTCTGACTGCGGGGGTCCCGCCGCTGGGGACCCCCACAATCTTGCATTCGGCACCCACCTCTTTGAGCTGCACGCCGCGGCGTGCAGCTCAAAGAGGTGGGTGCAGAATGCAAGATTGCGGGGGTCCCCAGCGGCGGGACTCCCGCGGTCAGACATCTTATCCCCTATCCTTCGGATAGGGGATACGATGTCTTAGGGCCGGAGTACCCCTTTAAAGGAGGGAAAAAAAGGTACTGTTACTGCTCTGGCAACCCCAGCACTACTGTAGAACTTCTGATACTTTTCAGGTTTAGTCACCAACAAGCAATGTCTAGTCTCGTTTATGCAAAACACAGAAATCCACATTCCACTAACCCCTTCAGGACCGACACAATTTTCTATCTCAAAACTTCTACACATACCACTTTTGAGTACTTTGTAACACTTAAAACTAGATGTTTTTTTGTTTGTTTTGGCCTTTTTTTTTTTTTTTTTGAAAGACCTATTGAGGTACCATTAGGAGAAACTACTAAAAAAAAAAACATGCCGTACCTAGCATGATGCATCAAAAAAAAAATAATAAACTGTACAGCCCAGTGTCAGAAAGCTGGGTTTGTGTCCGAGATCTTGGGTCTTCCAGAAGGACAATGACCCCAAACATACGTCAAAAAGCCCCCAGAAATGGATGGCAACAAAACGCTGGAGAGTTCTGAAGTGGCAGCAATGAGTCCAGATCTAAATCCCATTGATCACCTGTGGAGAGATCTTAAAATTATGGTTGGGGAAAGGCGCCTTCCAATAAGAGAGACCTGGAGCAGTTTGCAAAGAAAGAGTGGTCCAACATTCCGGCTGAGAGGTGTAAGAAGCTTATTGATGGTTATGGGAAGTGACTGATTTCAGTGATTTGCAACCAAATATTAAAGGAGTACTCTAGTGCAGAGTATTCCTGCTCCGTCCTGCCCGGGCTGCAAAATAAATGAAAATGAACCATCACTCACCTCCCTGGGTTCCCGCGGAGCGTCACTACAGCTGATCGGTCCTCCGGTCCATCCTCTTCATACTTCCGGGTGTAACGAAGCGTCACATGGCGCTCAGCCTATCGCCGGCCGAGGCTGAACATGGCGGCGGCCGGCAATAGGCTGAGCGCCATGTGACACTTCGTTACACCCGGAAGTATGAAGGAGATGGACCGGAGGACCGATCAGCTGTAGTGACGCTCCGAGGGAACCCAGAGAGGTGAGTGATGGTTCATTTTCATTTATTTTGCAGCCCGGGCAGGACGGAGCAGGAATACTCTGCACTAGAGTACTCCTTTAAGTTAAGGGGGCCAATCATTTTGTCCAGCCCATTTTTGGAGTTTGGTGTGACATTATGTCCAATTTTCTTTTTTTTTCCTCCCTTTTTTGGTTTAGTTCTCATAGACACAAAGGGAATAAACATGTGTATAGCAAAACATGTGTTACTGCAATCCTTTTCTGTGAGAAATACTTAATTTTCTAGAAAAATTTCAGGGGTGCCAACATTTACCACCATGACTGTATAAGAGCACTGGCACAGAACATGCCCAACGCTTGCTTTAACTTCTGGCGTCATAGTCCTCCAAAAGCCGTCACCTCCAAGTATACATAAAAAAAAAAATCAATATCCCCGTATGTAAAAGCATTTATAGTGCAGGCAGGGGCAGCATCCATGGAGACATTCTTTATGAAGCGGGTATA